>NW_027526385.1:154296775-154471775 GCF_048455015.1 Haemaphysalis longicornis | reverse complement strand
TGATCGACAGTTCTGTTTGTGGGGCTTGCTTGCAGAAAATAGTGGTTGAGAATGGCCGACCGTCAGCCCACAATTGTTCAGATCGCTACTATAAAAAAGTCCATTCGGGTTTAATCCGATCCTCCTGAAACATGTTCGGAGTGTTGAAACCCGAAAACGAACGAACAGTAAGGATAAGCCTAGACATTTATCTACAAATCTAAGTGGGTGAAGATTTTCGGTGGGAACATCAGACATTAACTTAAAACTCGGCTAAAATCGGGAAAACGTCTACCCTGGTCCCCACAAACAAGCACGGGTATTCTGAGGGGAAAAAACTAAAACACAACAAATTATACCTCTATCAAGACATGGGAGGCAACTTTGACCAAGCTCGTTACCTCAAGATCAGCGCGAGCTGATGAGAGGGCAAGGGAAGTAGCTGCAGCTGCTCACGGTGCCCTAGACTTCAGGTTCCACCCTTGCGCCCCCTACCTTCTCTTTACCCCTTTTCCTAAACCTTAACGATTTCTTGCTCAACAAAGTTCTGCTCTCTCTCCCCGTAAAGCGGAAAAATATTTAGTCCGGCCTAGACATCACAGAATAAACACTTTGAAACACTGACACTATAACATTCTCGCTCAAACGGGCGGACACCCTGCAGCCGCAACCTTTCACTCCCACATATTAACCCACAGAAGCACAGATACCCCCCGTCTCTTCTGGCCCACGGCGATTAAAACCCACGCTGCTAGTTTTTTTCTCTTCGCTGACATCCAGTGCTCGTGAAGCATAAGTCGTAAGCAGAGCAACTGGTTTCAAAAACGCTGTCAGGTAGTCCAAGTAACGCGATCGCGTCTTAAATCTTAAGGCCCAAACGTATATGTATACCCTGGAACTTTTTTCTTGTATTTTTTTTGTCAAACCCGCGACTGAGCCGATGTCTGCTGGCGTTTTTGCTCCGTCAATGCCTTTTTGAGTACGTCTCCAAGGTGACCTCTCATCACGCCGTATTCAAATCAACTATTTCTCTCCTCAATTCTTTTCCCGCTTGGGTACCTAATTTTTAGTTACCAACTGCATGTTTTAGGCTGAAATACAAAGAGAAGATGGGATATATGATGCGTTTTCCCCCGAAGTGAGCCAGATCCACAAATTGAAACTAAGTCAGCTGAAACTGTAGTGACAAGAAAAATCGGCAGCTTTCCCCTAAGAGGGAGGTGGCAAAAATTAGTAGTGGCTTAGCTCTGCTATGCCAGGATATACGTAGCGTGAGCTAAGGTTCAGGAATCCAGTCCAATACAGTCCAGTCCTGTCCAGTCACTGCTCCTCGCGCATGCTCAGCACGGCTATTCACGAGCCACGCGAAACGGCTATCAAGCGGCTCCGGTGCAGCGTCAGACTTGGCTACTGCGCAATTAATTGAGGCGCACACCTGGGAGCACACCGGCGCCAGTGCGTCTGCCGCGGCTATGACGCAGCGCAATCCACTTTAATCCAATCCAATCCTAATCCAATCCGATCTAATCCAATCAAATTTATTTCAACCCACAACCCAATCCAACCCAAGCCAAGCCAAGTCAAATCAATCAAATCCAATCCAGTGCCCCTCGCGCTTGCGCAGAACGGCCTTTCACGGCACAAGCAAAACTGCTCAACCTCGGCCAGTGTAGCTTACGCTACAAGCAAATGGTGAGATAATGTCCTGCAAACGTGTACGCATAACGTAGTTCGCATGAAAAATGATCGTGCTCCTCTTGTTTCATTTATCAAAATGAGCCGAATCCATTGGCCCAATGGCAGTTGGCTCTTGCCTTGACTGTTCGGACTGTTTTGTGTTGTTTTCATAAGTTTTTTTTCTTGTTTTTCGTAGCTGGTTTATAATGAATTCAGACGGCAATTAGGAGGTCGGCGGAAGATTTGTCCCCAGACGTGAATGACAAAGTGAACAGAAGAAAAAGCGAACGAAATGGAACTAAGAGATGTGAAACAATCCTTTCATCTCGGTTCTGCTTATATTCATTTTTGTGCACCCATTTTAGTTCCTAACTGAATTTCCGCCGCCCACAATCCCTGAAAAATTCACCCTTCGTTCGGTACGAACCACTTCATTAGGAGAACAAGAAGATATGAGCGGGATTTGATGTATGAGAGTGACCTAAATTGTCGTCCTCATGTTGATTATACGGTGGCTCAAGCGGGGAGAGCGGTTTCACTGTTCTCAAGATTTTACAACCAGAAGTCGGGTATAAGTAGAGACATTCTGCTAATGCTATACCGCCTGTACGTAAGATATTATAGAATTCGGCTGCATCCTTTTTGCAAGTTATCCGTTTTACAAGCTGCGTCCATTGATTACTTTAGAAAGGCAAGCTTTGCTCTTGTATCTGGTTCACCCAAGTGCGTCCCTATTGGGGTATTGTACTGGGAGGCCCGCATCCTTCCTCTAGTTCTCCGATTCAAGGTGTTAACAGTAGAGGCATACCTTCGTGTATTTGAATTGTCTATTTCAAGGTCGCAAACGGTCTTTGTTCACTCCCCAGAGTCTTTTTTTCCCTCAGCCGTGGCCCAGGAACAAGCGTCCGCAGTAATGTTTGTACAGACTTTACATGGCCTAGAGCCGCTAGATTAGGTTTCAGAGTAACGGTACTATTTTCGGTCATTGTTGTATGCCGCCGACAGCGGCCATTGGTCAAACCGCGTCAAGTGACATTTGTTTACACCGGGAAGACCCATGGTCGCAGACATTTTGGTACCGGTGTGTTTCCGCACACACGCACTTCGATAAGTCCTGATCTTCGCAGCGCAGTGCGGCTGTATGACACGTTGAGACTGAGTTTTCAAACCCCCTGACAGAGTAGCGATGCCGTGCTGCTGTACTGGGCAGTTTCAACCGGCGGGAAGGTGGAAAACGCCTGCATCGCTTCCCGCTGGAAAAGAACGACGGTGGCCTAGCTTAACTTATAGCTACTTAAAAAGCGTTGCCTAATTAGTGGCTTTAGCGTAACCTAGAGCCACTAAATAAGCTCCGCTAGCGTAACCGAGCCTGACCCTTGCTGGTACTGGGCATCCCACCGCAGTCACCAATGTTGGGGATCAGCCATCCCGACGCTGTCACCACTGTTGGGACTGCTCACCAATGTTGCGACTGGCCATCCCAGCGCAGTCACCGGTGTAGCGATGTTTCCATTTTTTTTTTTTTATCGACGCGGCGCAGAGCAGAGCGATGAAGTTGAAGCAGCATTTATATACTGTATGTACAAGGGTAACAAACGTCACATGGCTCGCACAAAGGCGGCAGCACCTCTCCACTCGGTGCCTCCGAAAAGTGCCGCCGAGGAATGCCGACGATAAGTGCCTCCGGGCGGGTTTTTATACCCCCGGAAATCAGTTGTGGCCCCGCGAGAAGCTTGAATCGCTCCAATCAGGGCTCTCGCTGGCCAGAGGTCGAAATGCGACGAGCGACGAATGGAAGCAAAGCGGTTTTGCGTCAATTTAGCCGTCACGATGGGGAAAGGGAGGGCGACGCCCACGTCGTCTCCGCGTAGACTCCTCCAGGCGTGTGGCAGCATGTCGCTTGCCGGTCATTCACCCGATGCATGATTCGGCCGAGCCGCCGCGACGCAGAAGGATAAGGCGACTCTGCGGCGGTCCAAGTTTGAGCCTGCCGGCCGCGGGTGGTTTGGTCTGGTTTTGACAAGGCGTGAACTGGCCCCCCCCCCTCCCTCTACCCTCCCCCCCCCCCCCCCGCCTGTTGGCGCGTCGCCCCATGCAATGAATTTGGGCCGGCCGCTCAGGCACAACACCCTATCGCACCGGCGCGCTGTCTCTAAACCTTGGAAATGTAAACACAGCTGTCATGGTTGCCAAGCGGCGCCCGGATCAATTCCGCCCCTCAATGTCAGCCGCAATAGGGCGCATAAAGCTGGCCAACCTGGTG
This sequence comes from Haemaphysalis longicornis, assembly GCF_048455015.1. Lineage (NCBI taxonomy): Eukaryota > Metazoa > Arthropoda > Arachnida > Ixodida > Ixodidae > Haemaphysalis > Haemaphysalis longicornis. Next base: position 154,467,856 of record NW_027526385.1, on the reverse strand, counting down.
TCAGGCACCAAAATGGCTGCCGTCGTGCGTCAGTGTCATTACTCTGAAGCGTAACTTATTTAGTGGGTTTAACTAACGCCATTTAACAACAACATTCTCTCGATTCCTTCCTTTGAACCACGAAATGCGATGGTGGAAATTGATTTTGATAATATTTCCCCTCCAATACTAAATATTTCCCGGAGAAGATATCTGGCCTTTTAAGCAACCACTCAGATGAGTTTACTACACACGTGGTTGTGGCCACAGATGCTTCTGTTATAGACAAAAAAACTGGTATTAGTATCTCTTCACCTGCACTTGACGGGGCGTTTTCCTTGCGCCTATCCAATTTCACGAGAATATTCTTGGCAGAATTTTTGGCCATTGCCCTCGCTCTTAGGAAGCTCCGAAGACCATTCGAAGGTGCTCATTGTGACGGATTCTTTTTCAGTCTGCTCCACCCGGTCTTCTCCAAGCTTAACCCCTCTTCACCGAACGCTCTCAATGCGGGTACCACCCTACGTACAAGAAATCCGGCTGGTCTGGGTTCCAGGGCACCGGGGTATCTACCTTAATTAAACCGCTGCTTATCTGGCAGGTGTAGCATTGAATGGACCTCTTGTTGATGCTGTGCCCCCATAGCCCAAGTTGTTGCATCTTGTTATCGAAGATATAGTTCGCTGGACAGCTTTCCACCAGTCAGTATATACAGCTGCCCCGAAATTGAGCACCTCCGGTACTCGTGTAAGTGTGCCAAACGCAGTCTCGATTGTGCGAGGTCACACTGACTAGCTTTCGCTGCCGAGTTCCCAACTTTAATTTCAGCCTTCACCGCGCACGCATAGCGCCTTCGGCCCCATGTGGTTCAGGAGGAGGCAATTGAACATTTCCTGCTGTCTTGCCGACGGTTCTCCTCTCTCCGAAATCGATACCTGGAGGTTCCCCTGCAGCGCCAGGGTCTTTCCGTCTGTATCTAATTTACTGTCATTTGGGGAATCGGGGTTAGGTTTCTGCTGCGAGGATGTTTGTCGCGCCATTCAAGCTTTTATTACGGAAACCGGTATTTTACCCTGTTAATAAATACATCACGTCCTACTTTGTTTTTTCGGTACGCCTAGTATCTATACGCCTCGAGTGTGGCCTGTAGGGGCGCCATTGAAATCCCCCTAGCGGCCCGTTTCGAAAGCAGCCGCGGGATTCCGCGTGCCGCTCCCCACTGTCGCCGCTGCTTTTGCGGCACGTTCACGACCGAGATTTACCGTTTGCGGGCGTTTGAAATCCATGTTTATGTGGAGCAGTCACTCTGTTTGCAAATCGGGTGTGTTTACGATAGTGTAAATGTTTTTGACGCGGTATTAGTGTCGTACATTCGGTCTGTATTAGCGCCAGGTGTGTGTCACAGGCCAGCGTCGCGGAACCGGCGTATGATGAAGCCGATTGTAGTTACACTGCCTTGAATTTGCTATCAGTGTCTCCGTAACCACCGGTTCCTCAGATGTTCATGCTACGGGTATACACTACGACGCAAATCAGTTTTGTGCGCTTACACATTCAGCGGAGCACTCATACCTGACAGCACGCCGGTTACGTTTGCCAATATTATACGTCTGATATTGATCGCCACAATTTACAAGCCATTCTGTATTAATTCCGGGAATATTCAACTAAAGGACGATAGACAAGGCATAATTATACTCGGGGACCAGCACACGACAGAGTCGTCTTGTCGTGAGGTGAGCGCCCGCAAACATTCATCTACTACATATATCCTCTGCGAGCAGCGCGGAGACGGGCTTAGAATATAATCCGCGTCCGCGACTAAATGCTTCTACGAAATATTGTCATATGGCACAGGGAGCCTGTAGAATAGAGCATAAACGGAAATCAGAGGGCCTTATCACATGCCACGCTCTTCCAACGACCCCTTTCATCGCTAGTTGAACTACCCACCCTGTGTACTTCCAAAAATGCGTCCGCCGTACGATCAGCTGTTCGTTGAAGTCGAAAAACAAAAGGACAGTGAACGCGAAATTTGTGTGTGGGATTACTAAAACGTTCATTGCTTGATTCCGCTCCGCATTTGTACACAGCGTCCCCCTTCCTGCCCTCCCCCCCACCTATGTTTCGCGAAATAGCAGTGCATTTCGCGTATAGTTTGTCTGGTGAACCCTACCTGGCTCAAGTTTCGACTAACGTCTTTAGCATGTTAGAAGCTGCACTGTTTTTTTCTTTCCGTTAGAGCTATTATGTTTCTTCCGCACTTGCACAGCATTTATTTTTCCATGGTTTCATTAACTTCCCTTGGTTCTTGCTATAAGGCGTGTGTGGGCAAATATTTAAAGACGCGCAGGCTTGGAATATACTTAACATGTTCGCATGGTTTATATTCTTATAAAAGGCATAAGTAATTGTCCGGGATTGGGTAATCATATCCCCGAAACACATTTTTCTGCTACGTATATATTCGAAACGAAGCCGCATTCGTTGTCCACGCTGCAAAATGAAGTTCACCTCCGTATCAGGTCTAAACGAGGCGGCAGTAGAATTCGTTTGTGCTAGACGTATTAGGGCGTGACAGTGGTGATATGCTGCTACCGTCGCCGACTGCCGGAAGAGCGGCGACGAAGTTTGCAGAACCGCGTCCCCGGGTAGCTCTTGCAGGTGATCGCGTACTCTACGAATACGCAGCTGCTTTTAAATGCAGAGCATTTCAGTAACTCACGATGTCAACCGCGTTGTCCCGTCGTAGTCCACACCGTCGTTGTCCGCACCCCTCCCCCTAAACTACACAAAGGAAATACCATCCGGCGCCAGGTTTCGATCCCTCGACCCTGCGGGCGGAACGCAATGTACATGGTGCTCTACCCACTGCGCGACAGAGCCGACACAGAATGGGACGCTATGAACGCGCCTTATATCGTTGACTCATTCAAATTACTGCTGACGAGCGCTCCCTCATCAGCAGTTGCCACAAGTGCAACAACATTAACGTAACGCAAACTACTTAACGTCGTGCGCCCCCGGAAATGCTCTGCATTTGATCGTGCCCCTCGCGAGGGGGATGTTTGACGCTACCTCTTGCAAGAGCGAGTGCAACCGCCGAGAACAAGGTCCCACGAGCGGCGCGCGCGCCGTGGACTGGTGGCGCCATCTGTCAGCTGCGACACGAACTACCATCAAGGCAGTCAGAAAACCGAACGCGCGAAATACAAACTGGGCTTTAACAAAAGAACGCTGTCTTTGTTATTCTTTTAAGTGAACTAAACGTACTCTTTGCTTATAGACGTCACCATAACAAGTTTTTTTGGGGCACGGAAAGGCGAAAAGAAGCAAAACACAACCAAAACACTGCACGAGCCCCTATCAGCCACGCAGCGCAAATCCCGTCAACGCCACGGAGAAGCGGCGGGAAGCGGCGCAGCGATCGCGAAGCTCGAGGCGTATTGTTACTCCATTATGTTATAGTTATTTTGGTTTCCTTGGTTCTCAACATAGCTAGTATCACGTTCCTGACAGCCATTTCAGTTATTTTTCCCCTTAGTTTTATTTATTCATCTTTTTACCAAATCTCACTTGGCCCATCCCCCGGAGTGGGTACGCTCCAATCCTTTCTTTTTACCAACCAGCCAACCAATCTTGTGAGGTGTTTCGTAAATTGATGGCAAGGCAATGGATAGCTTCCTTACTCCGTGAGTGTCTTCAGGCGTGCTCAAGGAAATTATTCTACGGAAGAATTCGAAAAAAGACCGCTAATGTTGGTTAGAAGGCTCACCTTGTCTTCATGTATAGTTCCACTCCTTTTGACGCCCTGTTCCATATGTTTAATCCCATTTCAGCCAAAAACTCCATCGCACCATTTTTGAAAGTAAATTTCAATGAAGTTTTCGTAAGAATGCCGCGTCAACTTCAGTGTTCCAACTCAAGACGAGCAAAATCCAAACTTATCATCGTAATACTGCTGATATTCACCGCATGATTTTTAATTACTCGTGGTCATAAACTTTTTTAACCTTTGACAGTGTTGCATTTAGATCCGGTAACAAACTTCCGCTTTCTTCTCAAATTCGCATTAGGTGGATCTGGCTCATTTCGAAAAAAAAATGGGCTTTAACGCACGCTGTGAAGGTGGTTGGAAAGCAAAGCTGTAAGCGACACCCACAACAATTGCCCACGCGACGTCACTTCATATCACCCTCGTGGCTTTACAAAGAGTGAAACGGGAAATTCTTCCAGGCGTTACCTATGATTTGTGCCAAAAAGCGCCCTCTCCCTTCTCAGCCACTGAATCAAAAACAGCGTGTCTCCACATGCGGTCGTAGCTTAATCGCTAAAATGAAGGGATCTGGCTCCGCTTCTCTGCGGGCCCAGGTGAACTCTTGAACGCAGCAGCGTTGGCCAAAGCCGAGCTAGAGCGGTGGACGCGGGCCGTGCGTCGGCGAAAAGAAAACTGACAGGAGCGTCTTTCGAAGGGTGAGAAGTAGGGCGGCACGCGAGGATACTGCTACATATCTCTCACCGCCTCCCCCTCACGCTTGTTTCATTCATCGCCCCCCAAAAAGCGCCCTCTTCCCCAACCGCCGAATCAAAACCAGCGTCTGTCTCTCCCGTCTCCACGTACGGGCGTAGCTTAGTCGCTAAGACGACGTGCTCTCGTTCCGCTTCACTTCGGGCCCAGGTTCGATCCCTGGCTGTGCCAGTATAATTTCGCCTGGTTGGAAGTTTGGAAGTTTCTTGTGGCGCACACGATGAAACCGTTGGCTGGTAGAGATAGGAAGCTTTACTTTAAAAACTCCAGCGTTCGCCGTATCGTGCCAACACTTGCTTGAAAGAAAGATACGTCATAGCGTACGCCCCCGGTTTGTTCGTCCTCGTGCCATCGTGCGCATGCGCTCTGTACCGTAGAAGAGCCGCGACCTCAATGTCGAAGCTTTAGTAGGTGATCATTGACTTCACATGTCCCCGGCCACGGATAGTTCGCACGGGCGAAGAAGAGGCCGCGCATCAGGAGGTTCTGCGCTCAAAGCGTCCGCTAAAGATGATAAGTCGCGCTTGCACAGTTGCGTACGCAAACGTCGACCAAAACGACAAGCTCACTATCCTTGAACAACATAAGGTCATTGAAATGCCGTGCCGCCGACGTCAACCACGACGCCACAATGATACTAAAACTCAACTTTATGTCTGCCAATGACCACCTACAACAGCCTCGCCATTCAAGTCTTGCGCGTGTGTGCAAGCTTCCCTGAATTTTTTCCTATTGCAAAAGCTTGCTTTCCATGTAAGAAGGTGGCTTTCCGGCATGACTTGTGTGCATAATTGATTTGTGTAACCAAGTGGTTTCGCCACAGATGCGCCGTGGACCCCTTGCAGACCGGTGGGAGCGATGGGGAACAAGTTGAAGAGGGGGGTGTTGAGAGAAGGTGTACGGGAGGAGGAAAACGTAAGTAAATGAACGCAATTCGAGAGCGGAAACTTTCCCGGCCACATCACTTTGTTTTCGGAATTTCATCAATACGCGATGCAGTCACATAAACAGGGTTGAATACGTACCTCGGTAAAACTGTACGCCACTCACTCACACTCAATAGAAAAATATATTCTTCCTCGCGCACTCACTCATACTCAACTCACGCTCACCAGTCGCGCTCACCACTCGCGCTAACTCGCACTCACGCTCATACGCACCATCCAGCACTCGAACCAACTCCCACTCACGCTAGACAGTCGCCGTGACCACTCGCACTAACCTGCGCTCACACTCACCTCTTGCCGCCATTACTCGCAGTCACTCGCACTCGCGCTCACCACACGCCATTTCCACTCGCACTCATCCCGCTCACCATGCGTCGTCACCACTCGCACTCACTCGCGCTCGCGCTAAGCACTCGTCTTCTCCACTCGCACGCGAGTGTGTGCAGCATAACCTCCATGAGTCATGAAATCGAACAGTATTAGAGCGTACGGCGTCAGAAGGCCATCCAAATCACATTCCTAATCAACACGCCACAAGAGAATTAGTTCTAGGTTGCCCCATAGCACGAGCTCAGTGACGACATATTTCCGAAGCTAAAAGTATGGTCCCTAGAAATATGTGCTAGTCTGCAGTCCGCGCGCTTTCTCTATGGGAAGGCGTGTCCGCGCCGCTGATGCCCGCACAGCGCTGCGCAGAGGGCGCTGCGAGCAATCGGAGCGCCCGAGCGGCCGGAGCGAGAGCGGCCGCAGGCCGGCCTGTGCCGAGCGCTACTGCCGCGGAGCGCGAGCGCGCATCGGGGTTTGTAGGTATTGAAGGTACGACAGTACTATAAGACCTTTTAGTTTCACGCCCCGAGTTTTTCGCGAATTGGGCTACGGAGCCTCTTGGCGGCCGCTGAATTTCTCGAGTGAGACCGAAGAATGAAACCGCAGCAACCAAAAGCCGTTTCACTACCACCGCTTGAACCATTATTAAAGTGAAGCTTTCTATGTCTCACTGTAGGCCTATGTCGCCTCGAAAAAGCACTGCAGGAAAGTCAACTGTCTCTGACGGCGGTGATGTTTGTGAGTAAAGTGAGAGGAAAAAAAAAACGCTTCCCGCGGTCACAATCAAAGCTGGCTCCATCGCGTTATGAAGCCGACGTCTATCTCATTTCGCAATTCCAACATAGTCAAAGCAGTTTGGATTTGGAGAGGAGTACATGAACGTGCACATGTAATTAGTCAGAAAAATTATGCTCTACTGCAGTCCGCAACGATGGTTGAACACGAAGCTTTCTTCGCGTGAAATCCAACCGCAAAGGGTCGATGTCAAATCCGGCGCGATTATAAGTCCAAAATGCGCGCGAGTCAGAGTTAAAGCTCAATGAGTCAAAGTCAAAACTCAGAGTCAAGGAATAGTTCACAAGAAACCTTCGCGTTCAACCATCGATGTTCAGACAGTGAGACCCCGTTCAAAAAGAGCTCCCTGCGGCACCAGAAGCTGTGTTTGTTCTACATCAAAACTACCGGGTCATTCCCGAACGTCATTGACGGTGACAAGCACGCAGCCGGCTGCTAGGCTGACAAAAAGAAAAGCGAAAGCTTGAGTAACATGTTGTGCCAGCAAAAACTTGTTCCTATACACTTTGGGCAGAGTGCGGGGGGAGAGGGGATAAAGCAAGGTATATATGGTCATGACAGTATAAATAAACCTCAAAATTTTTACTCATTTGTTTCATACAGCCGCGATTATAATGATTGGCCATAACACAAATATTCTCCCGTTTAGCTTTCCCCGCGTGCGTCTCGCAATTCACTCCGAGTGTGTGGGTGATCAAAAAGAACCCGTGCAATGAGGAATGCAAGCGAAGTTACTGATTTGCAGCCGGGTGTTATTAAAAATTAGTTTCACGTACCCAATGCTGGCGAATGTTTCAAATCGTGGTATTCACGAAAATTACAGGCACGCAAAAGAGGTTTGATAGTGCCCAAATTTTTGAAAATTTCGAGGTAAGCGGAGTGTTGGGTTAAGCGAAATGCGAAAAATGTACGGTCAGATCACTGGAATAAGAACTAGTGCTGGTAACAAACGCCCCAATGCACAGGGACGCTTCCGGAATACAGGCAAAATAATTTTCAGAAAAAAAACATTTTTTTTCGGTATTGCGGAAAAAGAACTGTGTGATGCTCGCCTGTTTCGCCTTCGCATCTGGTCACAAAAAAAGTGTTCTCGAGCTTCTCAATGCCGCAATAACTGTTGGTCGCCAACGCTATATTCTATCTTGCTGTGAAGCAGGCAAAGCATATGTTCTTGTTCCTGCCGTTTTTGGCACTTCTTGAGACACGTCGTCGTCCACATGATCAGAAGCGTTTTCCCCAGCTATATCAACGATGTAGGCGGACAGCACTGGCGAGATATCTGGCGAGCGTAGATATCGGCGTCGCCCGAGCGTCTGCCCGCGTCGCCATGCATTTTGGTGCGCGCGCTGACGCTCATCGACGCCGAACGACGCCGAACGACGCTGACGCTCGCGCGACGCCGAAAATACGCTGCATGTGGTTGGGCCTTTATTGTAGGGTTTAACGCGCCGACGAAACGCAGGCGATGAGGCGCGCCGTAGTGGAGCGGTCCGGATTAATTTCGACCACCTGGGGACCGTTAACGTGCGCCGAAATCTCCTAAACACGACCTTTTTGCTTTTCACCTTGTGGGCTAACGTACGGTATAGCAGAGGACCCCGGCTAGCTTCGCTAGAGAAAGTGGTACGCGCCGTACACTAGCATCTGCGGAATTCGAAGACTCACACATGAGTTCGGGTACTCACATGCGGTAGACAGGCTCCGGCAATCCAAAGTGAGGCTTTATTGCCTGGCAGATACAGGGCAAATACCAGACAACACGACTATCGCTTAGGAGAGACAGTGGCTCCTGTCGTTCGCTCAACCCGCGGGACTCAGACCTCGATATCCATCATCACGGCCGCGGAAACAGGGGAGGCGTCCCGTGTGACCGATCAGGGTAGAATCTCTCAGAAGAGTATCTCTCAGAAGAGAAGCCACCTGGGTTCACGTCATCGGGGCGTAGGCACCACCCGAGCCAACCGATTCCGACCAAATCGCTCAGTCGACTCCCGGCGGATTGCCCGTTCGTCCCGCAGGTAAGCTCCATGGGAGAAGAGGTCTTCCCCTTGTCTGGGAGAGGGTGGCGCGAAGGAAGGCGAAAAACTGGTCGTCCACCCCCCGTGCCCTCGCGCACACATTCGCGGCGAGCCGGTTCGGCGCATCGCATGGGTCACGAGAAGTCATGACTCAAGCGACACGCCGGCTGCCCAAAATGGCGGCTCCCGGTTCGAGAAAGCATGTGCAGGCGAGGCGTAGGGAAACACGGGTGCCACAGCCTCCATCAGAAAAGCGGTCGCCGCGGCCAGGAATCGAACCCGCGACCTCGTGTTCAGCAGCGCAACGCCTTAGCCACTGAGCCACCGCGGCGGCTAGAGGTAAATTGTAGAAGCGTATTATTCTGTGGGTGACAAATTGGTAATGTCGGCGAAATTTCGCAGCGCCGTGTTTATTTTCGCGTCAGTCTGTCAACAGTGCAAACGATAGAAGTGCTTAAGACGACACAGTGCAGGGCGAGCGCAGAGCGCTTCATTAGCGAATGCGACGTTGCCATGGAGACAAGTCGAAACGCAGTTGGTCAGCTGCCACTTCTCCGACTGTTCCTGCTTGTACGCGTTGTGGGCGGCCGAAGGGGAAGGAATGGGACTGCGAGCGACGAAATACCGATACCGGTTGGAAACAAAAGGAGTGACAGACAGGCACCCAACGCCACTGTTGCAACGAGCAAACGTGGCCACGGACACGGCCGGTGCGCACAGCAGGACTGGCACGGTGTACCAGGAACGTGCGAGAAACGTCCCGTTGCGGACTTCCGGAGCCCCAGCAAGGTGTGCGCATCGTGCTAAGCCTCAAGTTCACGAGAGAGAGGGGCGAGATGCTCACGCATTCTTAAAGGATCACTAAAGTATGCAAACTCCTTGGCCTGTATCTGTACATTGGGCTGTCGGTCGTACAAATATACCTCTAGCAGGAGCAGCCGCAGGAGGAGTTGCATCTTAAGAAAGAAATACGTAAAAAGCGTGCTAACAGCTTTCGCCACCCCGTACACTTTCCCATACTACATTTTGCGGAACCGCAAATCTGGAAGATGGAAGCGCGGGATTGACGGAGCTTTCCGAAGTGTTTTTAGATTATGAACACTTCTAAGCAGAAGGAACACGTAAATGCAAAATGAATGTATTTCGTGACTTAACCTTGCTCGGAACGTACTTTCTATAAGTTGAAATCTCAGCTAGTACGCATTATAAAAACGGAGGCCTCATCCCATACGACGACTTGTTTCAGTTTCGGTTTCGTTGGTATGTTTCGCCCTGCGTACAAGGCCAGTCGAAACATGCGTGCAAGCGGGTGAATGCGAGAGCCCACCGCACCTGCTACCGCTACAACATATATATGCAACACCCAGTGACAAAATACGGTATTATTACAGCGGCTGTCTTGAAACGAAGCGGTAGACAACTGCTTGAAAAGTTGCTCGTGTACTGTCGACAGATGCTTCAGGCAACGCTCCGTCCACGGCAAATGGCGCCGGTGGCACGAAGTCACGCCTACCAACTCTCCGGGGCTGCGCCGCCATCTAGACATCATAGCCATACTGCAGTACACTGGGATATTACACTCTACCCATTCTGAGACGGCGAAAAACGACCCCATTCCGATTGTACTACAATGATTGCCCGGATAGATAAAGCCAATAAGAACAGGCACAAAGGAAGGTGCCGACCGAAGACGGAGTAAAACAGAATAGTGTCTCGGGTTGGTGGGACACCTCTGCTGCGCTCGTTAACGTCGCGAAAAAAATTCACAGCATATCCACGGGGTGAATGATGATGAGTGGGCGAAGCTCCTGAGGGGAAATCATCGGTAAAACCGTGACTCTTCAGTGAACGTTCGCCCACTACATCTGTGTCCGAACGTAACGTCTAGAAAGTCTCGCTTAAACCGCGCGGCGGCACCTTGGGGCTGAGCTCGCCTGATGCGTTTTGCAGGCGCCTCACGAGCTCTCACTGCATCGGGGTCTGCCTGCCGATACGCGCGCTTTCTCGCCGCTTCCCGTTCTCTGACGTTTTGGAGATCCTCTTCGCGCCGCAGCCGTGCCGCTTCGCGTACGGCAGGGTCCTCGCGCCGTTGCCGTGACGCTTGGGCCTCTCGTTCTCGAACGCTGGGATCTTGGCGGCGTCGTCGAGCAGCCAGACGACACGCTTCGGCCTCCCTCTCTCGTACGGCAGGATCTTGGCGGCGGCGTCGCGCAGCTTCACGGAGCGCTTCTGCCTCGCGGGCTCGCACATCTGCAGCCTTATCCATCGGGCAACTCCGAGCGCGCGCCAACAGCGAACGGATTTTATTACAACGCTCCCCGCCATCTAGTAAACAATCCAACAACTAAACTAGAGGTAGCCACGCCATGTAGTAAACAATCCAAGCGCATCTTTTCATCATATACAAGTACCGCCATCTAGTAAACAATCCAAGAACTAAACTAGAGGTAGCCACGCCATCTAGTAAACAATCCAAGAACTAAACTAGAGGTGGCTACATACATACGTCGAGGATGTACAGACCCACGCCCTAACGAGCTTCGCCCCTAAAATGATAAGGGCACCGGGCGACAGAAAGGAAAGTAAAAAAGGCATCGCTGACCATGGAAGAAACGCCAATGGAGCTACGAAACGTACGATCTTGAACTTAAAAGAAACATTTATTCAGCTTTAAGTGCCTTTTTAGTGATCCCCTAATTGATCTACAATAAGATAAGCTTATTCGGCCGCGGTCCCGTGTATTTTTATGTCTACGAGCCAAACCTCCCGGTGACCCACGTGTCGTTGAAGCACGAGGCCACAAGGCTTTGGAAAGCGAACATCCGGTTTGTGGGCTATTAGCAAGCTGTTACGAACAAATATTACACCGTTGAAAACTTTATTTGGCCTTAAAGCTATGCGCGTCTCATCTAGTTGGATATGGATTTTGAGTAGTTTAGTTAACACTGAATCTGGAAAAAAATGGGCCCATCTCCTTGCGAGGGGGACTCGAGTAAATGCGTTGCATAGGGGGTGGGTGTATTGCGTTAACGTTTAGTGTTAGGGGAGTTGGTGGTAGTGAATGCAATGTATCAACAGCTTCTTGACGTAGTTTGAATGAGTCAAGGATATAAGGCGCGTTCGTAGCCTTCGATTCTGTGTCGGCTTTGTGGCGCAGTGGGAAGAGCACCATGTACCATTCGTTCCGCCCGCAGGGTCATGGGATTGAAACCAGGAGCCGGTAAGTATTATTTTTGTATATAGTGTAGGGGGAGGCGTGCGGACCTGTTGTTGAGATCGAGGAGGGTAGCGTGATGCGGGAGAGGAGGAGTGGGGGAGAGGGCGCACCTGCGCGCTGAGCTGTTGCGGACGCACGGCGAACGCTACATGTGAGTTAAAGAAATGCTCTGCATTTAAAACAGCGCTAAAACGGGACGAAGAACGTCAGTAAGGCATCCGTTGAATTGTTAAAAAAAAACATGATACCTTGATCGATTAATGTTATTTTCGCTTATGCGCCTTGTATATTAGTTGATTGTGTGTCTTCCTTTATCTTCTTTTGGTGTTTTCCGGGGGTATATATTCCACCACGGCGAAATAAAACTCGTTGTTGTTAGTCAGCGCCCAGTCTTGTCACGTTCTTTGTCCCGTTTTAGCGCTGTTTTTCTATATCCAGTTATGTACCAACAAGCCCGCACCAACACACTTTTTAGTTATCAATACGTACATTGTTCCAGAGCGGTAGTAAAATATCCATGTGTGTGTGTATGTATGGCTATTTCTTAAGGATGACGACAACCACAAATTAAGACAAATAAAATTTGCCCATCCCTTTCAATTGCATTCGGTGCCACCTCTCCGTAATGTGCGAGAAGGCGTCGCTGGTCACCCGCAGACGAGTGGAACGGCTTATTACGTTCGAACGCCCCCCGCGAGATGGCGATACCAGTCTGTGAAGAAGCCCGCCCGCGTAGGGCACGACGGGAGCCACTTGAACAGAAATTGACATGGACGCCATAACGTGAGCTCATAGAACGCGTCCTGTCGACGTAATAAATGTAAAGCTGGAACGGCAGCGCATGCTGAATGGAGTCAGAAGAAACGAAGTACGAGGCGAGAACTTTCAGCGTGTGAGCTGAGGAAGAGGTCCAGGGAACCGACGTGCAGGACAGTGAGTACCTTAAACATCGACACGTCGGCATGCGGCGAACAAAGTAAGTCACCGGAGTTCGGACGCGTCAATTTACATTCGCGGCGCGATCCCGCGGGGGGCTGGGCGCTCGACATATCCAGGGCATGTCCAGTAGTTGCGTGAACTAAAGGAACAAGTAGTTGCGTAAACTTAAGGAACAAGTGCGTTCGAACTGTTTTCAGTGGCTATTGGGCTTAAAGCGGCCGATGCCTAAGTGGAAGGCGATGACCTTCCTCGTGAAGGTCGGAGCCACGTCGGAGCTATTGGCTCGCGGTGAGTCTACGAACCACCGTATTCAGATCCATGGAGACGAAATACGCTTCGAAGACATTGTCGAGCATTTTTGCCGAATAATGGAGCAATTTCCGAGTAAAGGACGAATATCGCGAATAGAAACTTTGTGTTCGGCAAACATTGCGTTCGGCACCGCGAACCGGGAACGCTTTCATGACTGGTTGTCCGAGATGCTTATACGCTCGAAACGCAATGTGATTTCGGCGATCTAGAGGATTGTATGCTCAGAAATTTCATCATTCTGGCCAGGTCTTCAAAGAGGCGCTGGTGAGTGTGAGGTTCCATTTACTGCGTGGTGGAGCCTTATTGCATCAGCTTAAAGGGAAGCTGAAGCGCTTTCCAAAAAATTTGAGTTAAATTAACAGTTCTATAGTTTCTTGCGCGCTGATTCCGAATATCACATTGAAGTTTATCGTACATGAGTCCAAGTGGCATTTATCTTGCAAAAAGCGCGGCCCCGTTTGAAAGACGCGCGCCTTTCGTCTTTCGACGCCCCTGATTGGTTGCGCCCGTCATGACGTCAAAGGAGGACGCCCCTCGGCCGCGCGGGTTGTCGGAAGCATTGCGAACGATCGCACGGTTGCCTTTGCGGCAATTTAGCTTGCAGTTTAATTTTCGCACATGACTGGAAGTTTGTTTTATAATTTCCTGTGCTGTTGGTTCAATTATCTTGGAGCTTAACTTTGCTTTACACGACAGAGAACCCCAAAGCAGTGACTGTGACGTCAACTAGTGGGTTCCATCAAAATATTTTTGAATGAGGCAACCAGCATAGGGGGATTTTATACCTTATGGTAATATTAGGTACTGCCTTAACTGTTTCTTATTATATACACAAAACCATTTATGCCGAAGATTAATGGGCGTTTTATAAACAATCTACCAGCGAAAAGCACGTACGTGCACTGCGCGAAAAAATAGCGTTCATGCGCTGTAAACGTATATGCGAGACACATCTTGCCGGTACACGCATAAACCAACAAGCTGTCTCCTCTTCCGCATTTCCTTTGTTCGTTGTTGCCCACCCCAGCCCCGTTACTTATCCCCGTACACAGACGCACACGCGCGCGCCATTTCGGCAGCGTTGCTACGGCGCCTCCGCGATTGCTAGCTGCACTTCGATGAGTAGCGTCTTACTGCTTCACATGCATTTATTCTGAAAACACTGCAGCATACTAGTGCCTGCTCAGCATTATTGGCTGTAGTAGGGCTTGATTTTCGCTTGTGCTTTGCGCATTCTGCTACAATATTTCGGCCACCTCGTTATAATTAACAGACCAGTCGGACAAGGCAGTTACGTTGTAGTTACGTTACTTTAGGTAACAATCACCAAACGTTTCTGATAATGAATCGTTGGCCTGTTTCAGCATTTCTAGATTTAAGCATTTACCGCGCTAGTCGGACAGAGGCCGTATATTTACTCTTCGCTCCTAATTTTTTTAGTATCATCATTATATATATCACCGACTATCACTGGAGCACACTTGAGGTTCAGTGACGACAAGTGCTTGCCAGGTTATAATATGCAGCCACACGGAATCTTGGGCAAAAAATTAGGCCCCCGCAGTCAAAACAAATTATGGCACGGTGGTGGTTCGGAGTGGTGTTTTTTTTTTAATTCCAGACAAACATCACCTTATCGTGACATGTATACTTGCAAAATAAGTAATCTGGTTGTCTTGGTTCTTTTACTTTTTAGGAATACTGTTTACCTCTTAGCCGGGAGAGAACTTCTATCACGACTGGCCCCTTGTTTTAGTTTCGCCAAAAAATTGTTTTTTTGAACACTGTCCTGAGCCCATAGGGAAAGAAAACCGACGCGTTTAACGAAACAAGTATTTCCTGAACAAATGTGACTTGGTTTCTGGAATGGAACGAAGCATCCCCGGCCAAAGTACAGCAGTATTTCCCATCCTTCCTAAATCTAGAATCTAATGTAAACATTCACGTCCGTCGCATCAAAAAAAAAAAAAAAAAAACCGCATTGGAGCGGTTTACGAAGTATTTAACGCAGTGTAGTATATTCTCTGTCATCAACCACAGCCACCTCGGCTGTCGCTTCCGTATGTTATCAAACATCCCGGCGTGGCATTATTCTGCTTAGGAATACGGCATGATAACGTATGCCTCGTTTGGCGTTCATGCATACTTTTTCAAGACGAAAATTGTACAAATGAGTGCTATCAACCACAACAACAACAAGTATCATTCACAAGGAAACACGGCGAAAAGAGCAGGGCCGAGGCGGCCGATCCGGCCGGAAGTCCAGGTATGACGTTTTTCAGCCGGTTTTTGCCCGCGCTCTTCGGTCTTCCGCGATCGCGCGGCGAGATGGGGGCGGGGCATCGGGCCATTTTGTTTGCTCATTGCGCCGCTTCTCTTGCATGTATTGCGAGAATATTTCGTACACATGAACTATTCAATGTGTACTTGCTGCTAGTCAACTTTTCTTTTAATTCTAAAACCGCTTCACCTTCCCTTTAACTAGCTGAAGACGCCGTATTTTAATTGCAACACTCTACGCAAACAATACTGTCACTAACGGTTATCGCTAGTGTCTTTTCAACTTAATCAAATCGCTTAATAAGAAAGCACTGCTTAAGGCGGAGCTTTTGCTTGCACCCCGTGTACGCTTCCTGCCTTAAACGCTTTTGTGAAAGGCCTGAATCACATCGTCTAATGTAGCCTGCTGGCAGACTTGACCGCGATTTTTTCGTTCAAATCACTGATAGAGGAAAGTTGGGAGGTTCCGGACACTCCTCGCCAAAGCATGTTTAGTTCTGGTAATTTCGGACGCTCAAATGTGAGCTTTGTAGTATCAGTAGTGTTGTGAAACACCCGGGTATGGCCATTTTGAGCCATACTTGCGGTACGGAGGTATGGTAAAGTAAAGGAAACTGTCAATTAGTCGTTGTCTAAAGGCCGTATTGGCTGGATCGCGAGGCCGTTCCGATAGTTCGGAAACATACATCAGCTCTCTAGATGAATTCTCTATAGAGTTATCGTCAAAGCCGTACTGTTAACAAACCGCAGCCACCGCTACCCTAACCGACCAAACCAGAAGTGCGGAACTGTAAAAAATAAACCAAAACACTCGATGCGGGGACGTGTCAACGTTGGAAATGCTAAGAAAACTTACCCGATGCCTCGTACAGGCATTTAGAAACTTGAGAAGCCTGAATTAGCAACAGCGCTCTGTACGAACACAATGTATATATACCGAGTGAACGTATCCCGCATGGTCATGCCAGTTGGGCTAAAGTTAAGAAACGGAACTGAAGTCATTAGACAGGCGTAAATGTCCAGTTGGAAAAGGCCCCAAGAACCTTCCGATGCATCAGAAAGTAAGTTAACAAAGAGAACACCCGAAATACGCCCAGCGTAAGGTCTGAACCGCCCGGCCGAAACTCAACTTCGAGTAGGGCTCGACTCTGGGGGGGGGGGAAGAGGTGGGGCAGGGCGGCGCACAAGAACTTCAGTACCTCGGTTACATTTCGTCCGACTGTGCAGTATAACCTATCATTGTAACCATCAAAACAAGGGCTATACAGATATGTAATGTGGGCTGGGGCCTCGTAGGCGTTGTGAAATCACCCCCCCCCCCCCCCCACTTGCAGCCACAATGTTGCCAACCTGTTTTCTTCCAATTCCGGTAAATGTAGCGGTCATTTATTAGTATTGCCAGCAGGAAGACCGTTGCCAGCAGCACCTAGGTGTTATTTTTGTAAATTTTTAGTGGTTTGCTACGTTGCCATGGAGACAAGTCGAAACGCAGCTCGCCAGCTGCCTCTTCCCCTACTGTCCTGCTTTGAAGCGTTGTGGGCGGCCGAAGCGGAAAGAATGGGACTGAGAGCGACGAAATACCGATACCGTTGGGAACAAAAGGAGTCACAGACAGGCACTCAACGCCACTGTTGCACCGAACAAACGGGGCCACTCACACGGCTGGTGCGCAAAGCACGACTGGCACGGTGTAGGAGGAACGTGCGAGAAACGTCCCGTTGCGGGCTTCCGGAGCCCTAGTAAGGTGTGCGCATCGTACTAAGCCCCGAGATCGCGAGAGAGAGGGGCGAGGTGCTCACGCATTCCTAAAGGATCGCTAAAGTATACAAGCTCCTTGGCCTGTGCCGGTAGATTGGGGTGTGGGTCGTAGAAATATACCTCTAGCAGAAGCAGCCGCTGGAGGAGTTGCTTCTTAATGCAGAAATAACTAAAAGCGGGCTGACAGCTTTCGCCGCCCCGTACACGTTCCCATACTACATTTTGTGGAACCACAAATCTGGAGAATGGAAGCGGGGATTTATGGAGCTTGCCGAAGTGTTTTTAGATTACGAACACTTATAAGCAGAAGGAACACGTAAATGTAAATGAATGTATTTCGGGACTTAACCTTGCTCGGCACGTACTTTCTATAAGACGAAATCTCAGCTAATACACATTATAAAAAAGGAGACCTCATCGCAGGTGACGGCTTGTTTAAGTTTCGATTTCTTTGGAATAATCCGCCCTGCGCACAAGGACAGTCGAAACATGCGTGCAAGGGGGTGAATGCGAGAGCCCACCGCACGTGCTACCGCTACAACATATATATGCAACGCCCAGTGACAAAATACGGTATGATTAAAGCGGCTCTCTTGAAATGAAGCGGTAGACAACTGCTTGAAAAGTTGCTCCTGTACTGTCGACAGCTGCTCCAGGGAACGCTCCGTCCACGGCAAACGGCGCCGGTGTCACCAAGTCACGCCTACCAACTGTGCGTGGGTGCGCCGCCATCTAGACATTATAGCCTTACTGCAGCACACTGGGATATTACACTCTAGCCATTCTGAGACGGCGAAAGACATCCCCATTCCGATTGTACTCCAATGATTGCCCGGAAAGATAAGGCCAATAAGAACAGGCACAAAGGAAGGTGCCGACCGGCGACGGAGTAAAACAGAATAGTGTCTCGGGTTGGTGGGACACTTCTGCTCTGCTCGTTAACGTCACGAAAAATGATAAGGGCACCGGGCGACAGAAACGAAAGTAGAAAAGGCATCGCTGACCATGGAAGAAACGCCGATGGAGCTACGAAACGTATGATCTTAAACTTAAAACAAACATTTATTCAGCTTTTAGTGCCTTTTTAGTGATCCCCTAATAGATTTACAATAAGATAAGCTTATTCGGCTGCGGTCCCGTGAATTTTTATGTCTGCGAGCAAAACCTCACGGTGCCCCGCGTGTCGTTTAAGCACGAGGCTTTGGAAAGCGAACACCCGGTGTGCGGGCTATTACCAAGCGGTCACAAACACATATTACGCCGTTAAAAACTGGATTTGGACCTAAAGATATGCACGTCTCATCTCTTTGGATATGGATTTTGAGTAGTTTAGTTATCAATACGTACATTGTTCCATAGCGGTAGTAAAATATCCATGTCTAATTCTTTAGGATGACGACAACCACAAATCAAGACAGATAAAATTTGCCCGCAACTTTAAATTGCATTCGGTGCCACCTCTCCGTAATGTGTGAGAAGGCGTCGCTGGTCTCCCGCAGATCAGTGGAACGGCTTATTAAGTTCGAACGCCGCCCTCGAGATGGCGATACCAGTCTGTGAAGAAGCCCGCCCGCGTAGGGCACGGCGGGAGCCACGTGAACAGAGATTGACACGGACGCCATAACGTGAGCTCATAGAACGCGTCCTGTCGACGTAATGAACTTAAAGCTGGAACGGCAGCGCATGCTGCATTGAGTCAGAAGAAACAAAGTACGAGGCGAGCACTTTCAGCGTGTGAGCTGAGGAAGAGGTCCAGGGAACCGACGTGGAGAACAGTGAGTACGTTAAACATCGGCGCGTCGGCATGCAGCGAACAAAGCAAGTCACCGGAGTTCGGACGCGTCAATTTACATTCGCGGCGGGTTACCGCGGGGGGCTGGGCGCTCGACATATCCAGGGCATGTCCAGTAGTTGCGTGAACTGAAGGGACAAGTGCGTTCGAACTGTTTTCAGTGGCTATTGGGCTTTAAGCTGCCGACGCCGAAGTGGAAGGCGATGACCTTCCTCGTGAAGGTCGGAGCTAGGCTCGCGGCCAGTCTGCGAACCATCGTATGCAGAGCCATTAAGGCGAACTGCGCTTCGAAGAGATTGTCGAGCATTTTTGCCAAGTAATGGAGCAATTGCCGAGTAAAGGACGAATATCGCGAATAGAAACTTTGTGTTCGTCAAACATTGTGTTCGGCGCCGCAAACCGGAGAGGCGGGGAACGCATTCGTGATTGGTTGACCGAGTTACTTACGCTCGCAACGCAATGCGATTTCGGCGATCTAAAGGATTGTGTGCTCCGAAGCCTCATCACTCTGACCAGGTATACAAAAAGGAGCGGGTGAGTGTGTGGTTCCATTTTACAGCGCGATGGAGTCTTTTGTGTCAGCTTTACCAGCTGCAGACGCGGGTACTCCACCCCATGTGTTTCCTCCACTCGGTCGTGTGGGGGATACGGCAACACATCCACTCGAGGACTCAACGTATTTCATAAATGTGGTGAGGCCGATCCTCCGAGGAAATCCTCCATTTCGAGCGAACCTCGAGATCGCAGTTTCTGAAGGGGAGCGAAAGGCATCTGGTGGGGAGGTTATTGCAAATTTCTATTCAATACATGAAAGTACGCCTCAAAAATATAGCTCTATAACGTTTTTATTTTCTGTTGAATAACTATGTAGGTACTTTAAGAAATATTGCTTTCTGTGATTGAGCGGAGCACAAAAATGACAGGAGCCAGGTGGACACAACTAGAGATAGCTGTTTTTTGGTCTGGCCACGCTGCACACACACTTCGGTAGCAGACGATGAATCTGTTTTATTTTTGTGTACGCTGCTTCCCGTACCTTGTCGTGTCTCCCGTTTATTTCTGATCTTATAAATCACTATGTGTTTCAGCGCCCCCACTCCGGATGACAGCCAAGATACCGATGTCAGCGGAAGGGATGGAGGTGTACGCGGTTTTGTTTTATGCGTGACGAGCCCATATTTTCGGCCGGAATTGCCTATACAGTGAGCGCTTATTTGTCATTTGCTGTTCACGCCACTATCCTAAGCGAAAAGGCCACATAATGTTCAGATTACAAAGGGCTGCGTTTGTAATTTCGATGGCACCACGGTAAACCCAGTAGAGATGTTTGCGTTCGACAGCATGAAAGCATGAGGTAGCAGACGAGCACAAAGCGACGGCCACTTGGAGGGCCGGAGCCTCGCAGCGCTGGCGACGCGAAAAAAAAAAAAAAAAAAGACTGCGCTTTGGAGCAGACGAGACGCTCGCTCGCTTCCCTACGGCGATCGTCTGCTTGATACGAACTGTAAGCAGATTACGGTAGCCGTGTCATAGGTTAGTGTAACACCTCCATCTCAGAGTGATGACTTGCGGTACATGACAGCGACAACCTTGTCATTGCGAGGATAAAGACAAGTCCGCGCCGATATCTCGGAGCTCTCCCGCCGGCGCAGTAAACATCACGACGCTTCGAATAACGAATTCCAACCAACACCTGACGAGAGGCTTGTCGGCGGCAAAACGTTTACGAAGGCATTGATCATAATTTTAAATGTCTCGGCGACATAACATTGCAACGTACCCAGCAGCCGCAACGTAGGGAACAGTTGGTGGCCGCGGTTGCTGGCGTTTGGCTTGAAGGGTAGCCACCTCGGCCGCTGCAGCAGTGATCGATTTGGTAAAGCGGCACCGCGACACGAATTCGCCTTTGCCGAAGTGCTCAAGCGTATTCCGCTCGGTACCTTATGCGCGGACATGGCAAATTCACGGTGCGGAAACACCCTAAACCTTAAATGCCTCGTCAATGCGGGATACATGCTCCGCCAACTCTGCTAAAGAGGCGAGCGAGCAGAGCTATCATAGCAGAGCCGGCTCGACCCGAGAGGAGTGTAGGCGGCCATCTTGAAAATAGTACTGGGGCGGTATTCTCGAGTTTTGTCCCTTTTGCGTCCCTTTCAAAAGTGTCCCTTTTGGCGAGCCCTGATTGGCCAAAAGCAAACAACCGGAAGTGACGTAGCGCAAGCGCGGCAAACCTACTGCCAACGCCCACTGCTTAACCGGAAGTACGTCACGGTGAAAGGGACGCAAAAGGGACGTTTTCAAAAGGGACAGTTACGAGAATACCGCCCCTGGAGGGCTGTTTCAAGGTAGCACAGACGACACCTTGGAGTGGCTCCTACAAATCGCCGAGCGGCTCCTCCGTTGGAGTAGACTCTCGAGTGGAGGTTAGTTTATGAAACCGAAACTCGCTTTCAAGGGTCTTGTGGAGGGGAGGCTCGAGGGGAGGAGGGACTCAGAATACGGGGGTAAAAGTCTACGCAAACAATAGTAACTAACGCTCATCACTATTTAACTTGTTCAAATCGCTTAATAAGAAAGCACTGTTTTAGGTAAAGCTGTTGCTTGCACCCCCTATACGCTCCCAGTCTTAAATACTTTTGTGATGGGCCTGAATCACATCGTGTAATCAAGCCTGCTGGCAGACCCGACCGCGGTTTTTGTCGTTCGAATAACTGACAAAGAACGTTGGGAGGTTCCGGACACTTTTCCCCAAAGAATCTTTGTCCTGTTTATTTTGAACGCTTAAATGTGTGCTTTGAAGCATCAGTAGTGTTGTGAAACGCCCGGGTGTGGCCGTGTTGAGCCACACTAGGGCATGGAGTAAAGAAACTGTTTGAATTAGTGGTCATCTAAAGGTTGTTATTCGCTTGATCGCGAGGACTTTCCGATTGTTCGGAAACATAAATCAGCTCTATAGACGCATTTTCTGTAAAGTTATCGTCCAAGCCGTACTGTAAACAAAACGCAGTGACCGCAACTACATTACCGCAACCGTACCGACCAAGCCGCAAGGGCAGCATTGCAAGAAAACAAACCAAAACACTCTACGATGACCTGTAAACATTTGAAAAGAGTAAAACAACTTAACCCATCCCTCGGGCTTGCATGGAAGAACTTCAGAAGAGCGAATTAACAACAGAGCTCTGTACGAACGCAGTGTAAATATAACGATGACTTGCCCATACGGCCGAGCCGGGTGGGAAACATTCATGAGAAAGAACTTAAATCACTAAGCAGGTGTAAGAAAACAGCTGTAAAAGGTTCCAAGACCTCCAGCAGCATGAGAAAGTAAGTTAACAAACGAGAAAACCCGAAATACGCTCAGCGTAACGTCCGAAGCGCACGGCACAGAATCAACTTCGAGTTGCGTACGACCCAGGGTGGGGCAGCGCGGCGCACAAATATTTCAATAACTTAGCTCCATTTTGTCCGATAGTGCAGTATAACCTATCATTGTAACCATCGAAACAAGGGATACACGGATATGTAATTTGTTTCCATGTGAAAGGTTAGGAAATACCAACTTTTGTGACCGTTTTTCCCTGTCATGTTTGCACGAGGTGGGAAAGCAGAGTGTTGCCCGAACTTCGTAGCCTTCACAATCGGCCGCTGATTTTGCGATATTCAGGGAACAAAACGGCCGTTTTGGCCCTGTAGGCCCACGGGCAGAAATGAACCATTTGCGGTTCACTGCAGGCTAACAGGCCTGTGAAACACAAGACCTCGGCAGGCTCGCCCTCCCTACTGCACCACCATTTTTCCCTTTGTATTTCTTTGTTGTTTTCCCTTTTCGTTATTTTTTTCCCGCACTTAGTCTTGCGTCGCAACCGTTGTGATCAACCTATACAAAACAGTACAAGTTAAAGATAGTAGAAATGTCGGCACTTTATTTACAACGCCAGATGTACACCGAACAAAGGTATACAATCAAGTATACCAGACGTTTATACTGTTTTCCCTCTTCAAGTCTTCAAAGCACCGCGAAAGGCTCGGTCGTACAGCTGCCACTTGTGATTAACTAACTCTTAAGGGATCAGCCGTGACCATTAAAGGATATCCCCCAAAGAAGCGTGCTTGCAGCCGCTATTGTGGTTGGTTGCTGCTGGTCCTTTAAATACCTGATGCACAGGTGCATTTGCATGAACACTCTTTTGCGAGTACCACGACATGCAAGACAATTTGGACAACCTGCACAAGGGCATCAAGGGGAATGGGAGCCCAAGCCCGACTTTCAGTGTATCTTGAGCAAGGCTAGCGTTGAGGAGTCTCTTCACGACCTCACAAAAGCCAAATATGAGGCCCACAAAGTCGCACGGGTGAGTGCCTACTTCCACTTACTTTACGGTGCGACGGGGCCTGCCTCCACCATCTTAACTGGAGGAAGGTGTCGTTACTTTATTTGTAACATCACATTTATGTCAGCAATGTAAACTGGCTTCATATGTAGCAGACGTTTGTACTTGTTTCCCTCTCCTAATCTTCAAAGCGTCCTGGAAGCCCCTATATCAGTGTCTTGCTGCTTGTCTTTTGAATACCTTCTGCACAGGTGCCTTCGCAGAAACACACTGCTTTGTTCTCCACGTACCACGGCACGGGATACACAGCGCTTACTTGGAATGCATCTTGAGCAAGTCCAACCTTAGATGTCTCCTCAAGACCTTGCAAAATTCGAACGTCATAACCACAAAGAGGCACGGGTGAGTTCCTGCTTCCACTTTCCAATCTGGTCGGTTCTGATTGGGCCTACGCTATCTTAACCAGGGAAAGACGTCGGTACTTTATTTTTAAAATATAATTGATGCCAATAATAGAAGAGAAGTTTATTTCAGTTTCTTTATAAGACATGACGGCGCTGCAGAAAAAGCTACTGTGGACAGTTTTGACGAGCTCTCGCCCCGTACGGGTGTATGGGCAGTAGACGGCGCCTGACGGTGTACATCCTAGAGGGTTTGCGTGTAATTAATACACTGCACGTTCCATAAGACAGTGTTTTCCTGTACAATGCTATAAGAGAATAATAAACAAATTGCTGTTACAACAAATGTTGTTAAATAAACAGAAATGAGAAAAGGAACAAGTTTATACAGTGTCTAGTGGAACATTGCTTGCATACATAGCCAGAACTCGTACTCTCCGGAAGAAAAAAAGAGAAAAGAGCAATTATTATTCCAGGTACATACGTAAAAGCTCTGGAATACACGAATAATGAAAGTCAACGCCACATTCAATAAATTGATTTACAAGTTTGGGGACAGTGTGGGACAACATTTGAATACCATAGTTCTGAAACAGGGAAGCGTCCAATGTTCAGTATGTCGAGTGTTGTACACAGGTAGATTGGGAATTATTTGCGCAAAACTAGTCAGGAATTTCTCGCTATAATTTGCCTCACTTCTTAAAGCTATGCTTAGGCGGTACTCATAAAAATTGTCTGCACTAACCAGGTTGAGTTTTTTAAGAGGACCGGCTGAAGTGTCGAAAGGGGCATTTGAAATTATGGGAACTGCTTTATTTTGAAGGCTAACGAGTTTGGTAATGTTTGAAGAGGTTGGAGTTCCCCGTACGAGGAACCAGTAACCTATGTATGACACGAACAGTGAATTGTATAATAGGCGCTTGGTTTTCGTAGGAAGCAAGTTCCGAGTTCGATAGAAAATGCCAATGCCAACATGATCGATCTGCAAATCCCAAAGCATTAGTTCAGAGAAAATTATACCCAGCATTTTGATCCTGTCTACTACTTTGATTCTACTCCCATTCATAACGAACGCGTTGGGTGTTATGCCCTTGCTATCGTTCCTTCTGGAAATCATCTAGGCGCCGGCGTAAGGCCTCGTCCTACAGCTGCCAGTTGTGATTAAACTCCTGAGGGAAAAGCCATGACTATTAAAGGATATCTCCCAATTAAGATTTCTGGCAGCCCCTATTACAGTCAGTTGCTGGTTGTCGTTTAAATAACTGATTCATAAGTGCATTCGCAGGAACGTGCTGCTTTCTTTTGCAAGTAGCACAACATGAACGACGATCCTTACAATTTGCAAGAGAGCAACGCGGGGAACAGGAGCCCAATATTGACTTGCACTGCTTCTTCAGGAAGGTCTAAGTTAAGGAGTCTCTTCAGGACCTCACAAAAACAAATCATCAGGGTCATAAAGAGGGATGGTGTCTCCTTGCATTTTATGGGGCAACTGGACTTCCTGCACCATCTTAAACGATGGAAGACATTGGTACTTCATTTCTAGCATAGAATTGATCTCAACAGTATAGACCGGCATGGGTTTCTGTATATCACACATTTAAACTTTTTTCCTCTCGAAATCTTCCAAGCTCCTGCAGAAAACCCCATTTTACAGCTACCACTTGTGATTAGACTAACTCTTGAGGAATCAGCATTGACCATTAAAGGATATCCTGCAATGGAGGTTTACTGGCAGCCCATCTAGCAGTGTGTTGCTGCTTGTTGTTCGAATAACTGATGCGCAGGTGCATTTCCAAGGACATGCTGCTTTA
This sequence comes from Haemaphysalis longicornis, assembly GCF_048455015.1. Classification (NCBI taxonomy): domain Eukaryota; kingdom Metazoa; phylum Arthropoda; class Arachnida; order Ixodida; family Ixodidae; genus Haemaphysalis; species Haemaphysalis longicornis. Next base: position 154,442,415 of record NW_027526385.1, on the reverse strand, counting down.
TCCTTCAATTACCTCGGCATAGTAGATGACCTGGACAACCTGCACAAAGCATCAATGGGAACAGGAGCCCAGAACCTGACTTGCAATTCATGTTGAGCAAGGCCAACTTTGAGGGTTTCTTCAGGATTTCATAAAATTCAAGCATCAGGCCCACAAAGAGGCACGGGTGAACGCCTGCTTTGATTTTCGGGTGTGGCAGGGCCTCCCTGCACCGTCCCAACCGATGCAAGAGGTTGATCATGAAATGTTTCCCTACAATATAGGCTGGCGCCAGGTATAGTACATGTTTGTACTCTTTTCCCTGCCAAATTCTTGAAAGCTCTTGCAGACGGCCCCATCCGACTGCTGCCACTTGTGACTAGACTACTTCTTGAGGAATTAGGCGTGACGATTAAAAGATATCTTCCAATGAAGCTTGCTAGCAGCCTTTATTCCGGAAGGTTGCTGCTTTTCCTTTGGATAACTGACACTCATGTGCATTTGCAAGTTTGTGCTGCTTTGTTTTGGAAGTACTACGACATCAAAGACGACCTGGACAGCCTGTACGAGAGCATCGAGGAAAACCGGAGCCCAAGGCTGATTTCCAATGTGTCTTCAGCAAGACCGACATTGAGGAGTCCCTTCAGAACCTCGCAAAAGTCAAGCACCATGTCCCCAAAGAGGCGCGGGTCAGTGTCCAACTTTTTGATGCGACGGGGCCGTCCTGCAGCATCTTAACTGGCGTAAGACGTTGTACTGTATTTTTAACATGAAATTGTTCCTGAAAATACAGTCCGGTTTCATATTTACCGTCGAATCCACTACAACGAACTCCGCCTTAAAGAAATTGCCGCTTCAACAAGACATTTTGAAATCCCTGTCTCCTTGCCATACAAGTGAATGCAATAAAGTACTCGCAACAGCAAACCGTTAGTCTGGCTTGTTTTCGCTTCAGGTAAATTTTTGCTCGGAAAAACTGGGTTTGTACATATACTTCCCAGTAAATTAAGGATAATGCGAACTATCTGTACGTTTTGAAACACACAGGGCGCTTAGTTTCACCAAAAGCGAGCATCATGCACCCACACCACCAATAAACAAAAACTGGTGATTTCAATGTGGCTGACCGTTCTTACATGAGGTGCAGGACCGGTTCGCCAAGCCAGAAATATAGCAAATCTGTATCCAGTTGAAATCGCATGACTGTGACACATGCGCCGTGCTGGCATTGCGCCGTTATGGTGCTTTTTGAGCAGCTGGAATTGCTGTTTTCCTACCATTCTTCATAGTAAAGAGCAAAAATCGTGTTTCCGTGTGTAGTTTGAGCCCGCATCATCCTATTTTAGTCGTGAGGGCGCACTCGCGACAAATTCAAGCGCACTCAGCTTGTCTGCAAAGGACAGATGTCGCCATGCCGAGCCAGAGGATAAGATAGCGGGCTCCGCTAATACCTCAAGCGAGACGGGGACTTCCGTCGACATCGCAGCTCCTTGCAAGTAATCAGCTTGGCAAATATGCGTTGTGGTACAGCATCAGGTTTAGCCACTGGAATTCTCCCTACTTCCTTCTCCACCCGTACCTTCGTTAAGGTGCTTTTTATCTGCGGTTAAAAAGACAAATATTGGTGCGTTAGTTATTCGAGCACAACGTAACTGCGGGTCACTGCTTGTTTAGGGATTGCGTTATGTAGTCAATGTTGCGGGTGATGTACATGACTATTTTTCTTGGCTTTGTGTGGCACGTTGGGGCCGATTTCACCTCAACGATTTCCGGTTCAACGAAATTTTTCGGACGTCCCGTCAATTTTGTTATAGCGGGATTTGACTGTATCAAACTTGCGCACTCTTTTCAATCTCCAAACCTTCAAAGCTCCTGTGGAAATCATTGTGTAACAGCTGCACCTTGGGACTAGACTAACTCTGGGGGGATCAGCCGTGACTATTACAGGATATCTTCCAATAAAGATTGGTGGCAGCCCCTATTCTATTTGGTTGCTGCTGGTAGTTTGAATAACTGATGTACAGGTGGATTCGCAGGGACATGTTGCTATGTTTTGTAAATACCACGACATGAAAGACGACCTGGACAACCTACACGAGGGCATTGAGGAAAACAAACGCCGATGCCGTGGTGGCACTGCATCTTCAGATAGGTCAGCATTAAGGCGTCTCTTCAGGACCTGTCAAAAACCAAGTGTCTGGGGCATCAAGAGGAATGGTGTGGGTCTCCTCCCATTTTATCGTGTGACGGGGCCTTCCTGCACCACCATAAACGGAGTAATATGACGGTACATTATTTGTAACTCAAAATTATGCCAAAAATATAGACCGGTTTCAGGTATCGCCGACGTTTCTGCCCTATTTCACTCTGCAAAATTTCAAAGCTGTAGTGGAAGGGCCTGTTCTACAGATGCCGCTTGTGATAAACTAGCTTATGAGGGATCAGGCGTGACCAGTAAACGATATTTCTCAGTGAAGCGTGCTGGCAGCCCTTATCGCAGCGGGTTCCTGCTTGTCGTTTGAATAAATGATGCGCAGGTGCCTTTGCAGGAATTCCATGCTTTATTCTCCAAGTATTATGACATAGAAGGTGGCCTAAATAACCTGCACGAGAGCATCGAGTGGACAGGAGCACAAGGCTCATTTACAGTGCATCTTGAGCGAGGCTAATGGTGAGGTGTCCTGTCAGGACCTCGCAAAAGCCAAGAGTCAAGCCCACACAGAGGGACGGTGAGTGTTTTTTTCCATTTCCTGGTATGACGGTGCCGTTCTGCACCATCTTAACCGGTTGTAGGTATCAATACTTTACCTGTAAAAAATTCATGTCAATAATATAGACTGGTTTCAGATATATTGGATTTATGCTCTTTTTCAATCTCCAAATGTTCAAGGCTCTTGCAGAAGGCCTTCTGCTACAGCTGCCACTTGCATTTAGACTAACTCTACAGGGATTAGTTGTGATGATTAAGATATACCCTCATTAAGCTTGCTGGCAGCTTTTATTGTCATGGGTTGCAACTTGGCATTTCACTAATTGAGGCAAAGATGTATTTGCTATTACATGCTGCGTTCTGCCGTTTCCACGACATGGAAGGTGACCTGGACAACCTGCACGCGATCATCAAGGGGAACAGGAGCCCAAAGCTGAGTTGTACTGCATCGTCAGCAAGCTCAACATGGAGGCGTCTCTTGAGGACCTGGGAAAAGTGAAGCGTTCGGCCCATAAAGCGGGGCGGTTAGTGTTTCCTTCCATTTCCTAGTAGGATAGGGCCCTCATACTCCAATTTAACCAGTAGACGACAATGGTACTTCATTTGTAGCATGAAAGTTATCGCAACGATGTAGACCGGCTTCAGCTATAGCATGATTACAATTTTTTCCCTCTCAAAATCTCCAACTCCCCTGGAGGAGGCCCCATCAAACAGCTGTCACTTCGGTTTACACTACTAAGGGATCAGGCGGGACCATAAAGGATAGTTCCCAATGAAGCCTTGATGCAGCCCCTATTGCAGTGGGATGCTGCTTGTCGTATGAAAGTGATGCGCAGGTGCATTTGCTGCAATTTGCGTTCTGCAGGTACCACGACATGGACATCCTGCACCAGAGCATAGAGGGGAACAGGAGCCCAAGATTGATTTGTAGTGCATCTTGAGCGAGGCCAACCCTAAGGTGTTTCATCAGGGCCTCCAAAAGTCGTGTGAGGTCCCTAAACGGCATGCTGAGGGGCTTCTTCCATTTTCCGTTCTCAAGGGTCCTTCCTGCAGCGTGTTAACAAGGGACAGACGTCACTACTCTATTGAATTAAGCTCTTTGGCAGCCCTATTACAGTGGGTTGCTGTTTGTCATTTGAATAATTATGCCCAGGTGGATTCGCAGGCAGGCGCTGCTGTGTTTTCCAAGAACCACGACATGGAAGATGACCTGGAAAACTCGCACAAGAGCATCGAGGGGAACAGGAGCCCAAGTCTGACTTGCAGTGCATCTTAAGAGCAACATTGAGGCATCCCGTCATGACCTCGCGAACGCCAAGCGGCAGGCCCAAAACGAGGCAGGTTGAGTTTCTCCTTCTTTTGACTGTTATGACGGGGCCTTCCTACACACTTTTATGAGGTGGTACACTTGCTACTTTATCTGTAACAGTATTTATGTCAATAATGTAGATTGCTTCTAGGTATAGCGATATGTACTCTGTTTCATCTTGAAATCTTCGAATCTACCACATAAGGCCCCGTCCTTCAGCTGCCGTTTGTGGTTAGACAAACTCTTGAGGGATCAGCTGTGACCAATAAAGGATATTTCCCAATGAAGCTCTCTGGCAGCTCCTATTGGAGTTCGTTGCTGTTTGTCATTTGGATAATATTGCACAGGTGCATTCGCAGGGATGTGCGGCTTTGTTTTCCAAGTACCACGACACGAAAGACGACCTGGACAACCTGCACAAGAGCATCAGGGGAACAAGACCCGAAGACTGACTTGCAGTGCATCTTAAGAGCAACGTTGAGGCATCTCTTTATGACCTCGCAAACGCCAAGCGTCAGGCCCGAAACGAGGCAGGGTGAGTTTATCCTTCCCTTCACTCGTATGACGGGACCTTCCTACACCATCTTATGGGATTGCAGACATTGCCAATCTGTCTGTAACAGTAGTTATGTCAATATAGAGTGCGTTCCGGTATAGCGGAATGCACTCTTTTTGATTTCGAAATCTTCAAACCTCCTGCATCAGGCCCCGTCCTTCAGCTGCCGCTTGTGATTAGACAAACTCTTGAGGGATCAGCTGTGACCAATAAAGGATATCCCCCAATGAAGCTTTCTGGCAGCCGTATTGCAGTGGGTTGCTGTTTGTCATTTCAATAATAATGCCCAGGTGGATTCGCAGAAACGCGCTGCGGTGTTTTCAAGAACCACGACATGGAAGACGACCCGGACAACTTGCACAAAAGTATCGAGGGGAACAGGAGCCCAAGTCTGACTTGCAGTGCATCTTAAGAGCAACGTTTAGGCATCTCATCATGACCTCGCGAACGCCAAGCGGCAGGCCCAAAACGAGGCAGGGTCAGTTTCTCCTTCTTTTGACTGTTATGACGGGGCCCTCCTACACCATTTTATGAGGTGGTACACTTGCTACTTTATCTGTAACAGTATTTATGTCAAAATTGTAGATTGCTTCTAGGTATAACATTTTGTACTCTTTTTCATTTCGAAATCTTCAAACCTCCTGCATAAGACCCCGTCCTTCCGCTGCCTTCTGTGATTAGACAAACTCTTGAGGGATCAGCTGTGACCAATAAAGGTTATCCCCGAATGAAGCTTTCTGGCAGCCGTATTGCAGTGGGTTGCTGTTTGTCATTTGAATAATAATGCCCAGGTGGATTCGCAGGAACCCGCTGCTGTGTTTTTCAAGAACCACGACATGGAAGACGACCTGGAACATTGCACAAGAGCATCGAGGGGAACAGGAGCCAAAGTCTGACTTGCAGTGCATCTTAACAACAACGTTGAGGCATCTCATCATGACCTCGCGAACGCCAAGCGGCAGGCCCAAAACGAGGCAGGGTGAGTTTCTCCTTCCTTTGACTGTTATGACGGGGCCTTCCTACACCATTTTATGTGGTGGTACACTGGCTACTTTATCTGTAGCAGTACTTATGTCAATAATGTAGATTGCTTCTAGGTATAGCGATATGTACTCTTTTTCATTTCGAAATCTTCAAACCTCCTGCATAAGGTCCCGTCCTTCTGCTGCCGCTTGTGATTAGACAACCTCTTGAGGGATCAGCTGTGACCAATAAAGGATATCTCCCAATGAAGCTTTCTGGCAGCCGTATTGCAGTGGGTTGCTGTTTGTCACATTTGAATAATGATACCCAGGTGGATTCGCAGGAACGCGCTGCTGTGTTTTCCAAAAGCCACGACATGGAAGACGACCTGGACAACCTGCACAAGAGCATCGAGGGGAACAGGAGCCCAAGTCTGACTTGCAGTGCATCTTAAGAGCAACGTTGAGGCATCTCATCATGACCACGTGATCGCCAAGCAGCAGGCCCAAAACGAGGCAGGGTGAGTTTCTCCGTCCTTTGACTGTTATGACAGGGCCTTCCTACACCATTTTATGTGGTGGTACACTTGCTACTTTATCTGTAGCAGTATTTATGTCAATAATGTACATTGCTTCTAGTTATAGCAATATGTACTGTTTCATCTTGAAATCTTCGAACCTCCTACATAAGGCCCCGTCCTTCAGCTGCCGCTTGTGATTAGACAAACTCTTGAGGGATCAGCTGTTACCATTGAAGGATATTTCCTAATGAAGCTCTCTGACAGCTCCTAGTGGAGTTCGTTGCTGTTTGTCATTTGGATAATATTGCACAGGTGCATTCGCAGGGATGTGCGGCTTTGTTTTCCAAGTACCACGACATGAAAGACTACCTGGACAACCTGCACAAGAGCATCGAGGGGAACAAGAGCCGAAGACTGACTTGCAGTGCATCTTAAGAGCAACGTTGAGGCATCTCTTCATGACCTCGCAAACGCCAAGCGTCAGGCCCGAAACGAGGCAGGGTGAGTTTATCCTTCCCTTCACTCGTATGACGGGAGCTTCCTACACCATCTTATGGGATTGCAGACATTGCCAATCTGTCTGTAACAGTTGGTATGTCAATATAGAGTGCGTTCCGGTATAGCGGAATGCACCCTTTTTGATTTCGAAATCTTCAAACCTCCTGCATCAGGCCCCGTCCTTCAGCTGCCGCTTGTGATTAGACAAACTCTTGAGAGATCAGCTGTGACCAATAAAGGATATCCCCCAATGAAGCTTTCTGGCAGCCGTATTGCAGTGGGTTGCTGTTTGTCATTTGAATAATAAGGACCAGGTGGATTCGCAGGAACGCGCTGCGGTGTTTTCAAGAACCACGACTAGGAAGGCGACCTGGACAACTTGCACAAGAGTATCGAGGGGAACAGGAGCCCAAGTCTGACTTGCAGTGCATCTTAAGAGCAACGTTGAGGCATCTCATCATGACCTCGCGAATGCCAAGCGGCAGGCCCAAAACGAGGCAGGGTCAGTTTCTCCTTCTTTTGACTGTTATGACGGGGCCTTCCTTCACCGTTTTATGAGGTGGTACACTTGCTACTTTATCTGTAACAGTATTTATGTCAATAATGTAGATTGCTTCTAGGTATAACATTTTGTACTCTTTTTCATTTCGAAATCTTCAAACCTCCTGCATAAGGCCCCGTCCTTCAGCTGCCGCTTGTGATTAGACAACCTCTTGAGGGATCAGCTGTGACCAATAAAGGATATCCCCCAATGAAGCCTTCTGGCAGCCGTATTGCAGTGGGTTGCTGTTTGTCAGTTGAATAATAATGCCCAGGTGGATTCGCAGGAACGCGCTGCTGTGTTTTCAAGAACCACGAAATGGAAGACGACCTGGAACATTGCACAAGAGCATCGAGGGGAACAGGAGCCAAAGTCTGACTTGCAGTGCATCTTAAGAACAACTTTGAGGCATCTCATCATGACCTCGCGAACGCCAAGCGGCAGGCGCAAAACGAGGCAGGGTGAGTTTCTCCTTCCTTTGACTGTTATGACGGGGCCTTCCTACACCATTTTATGTGGTGGTACACTTGCTACTTTATCTGTAGCAGTATTTATGTCAATAATGTAGATTGCTTCTAGGTATAGCGATATGTACTCTGTTTCATCTTGAAATCTTCGAACCTCCTGCATAAGGCCCCGTCATTCAGCTGCCGCTTGTGATTAGACAAACTCTTGAGGGATCAGCTGTGACCAATAAAGGATATCCCCCAATGAAACTTTCTGGCAGCTGTATTGCAGTGGGTTGCTTTTTGTCATTTGAATAATACTGCCCAGGTGAATTCGCAGGAACTCGCTGCTGTGTTTTCCAAGAACCACGACATGGAAGACGACCTGGAACATTGCACAAGAGCATCGAGGGGAACAGGAGCCAAAGTCTGACTTGCAGTGCATCTTAAGAACAACGTTGAGGCATCTCATCATGACCTCGCGAACACCAAGCGGCAGGCCCAAAACGAGGCAGGGTGAGTTTCTCCTTCCTTTGACTGTTAATGCGGGGCCTTCCTACACCATTTTATGAGGTGGTACACTTGCTACTTTATCTGTAGCAGTATTTTTGTCAATAATGTACATTGCTTCTAATTATTGCGATATGTACTCTGTTTCTTCTTGAAATCTTCGAACCTCCTGCATAAGGCCCCGTCCTTCAGCTGCCGCTTGTGATTAGACAAACACTTGAGGGATCAGGTGTTACCATTGAAGGATATTTCCCAATGAAGCTCTCTGGCAGCTCCTATTGGAGTTCGTTGCTGTTTGTCATTTGGATAATATTGCACAGGTGCATTCGCAGGGATGTGCGGCTTTGTTTTCCAAGTGCCACGACATGGAAGACGACCTGGACAACCTGCACAAGAGCATCGATGGGAACAAGAGCCGAAGACTGACTTGCAGTGCATCCTAAGAGCAACGTTGAGGCATCTCTTCATGACCTCGCAAATGCCAAGCGTCAGGCCCGAAACGAGGCAGGGTGAGTTTATCCTTCCCTTCACTCGTATGACGGGACCTTCCTACACCATCTTATAGGATTGCAGACATCGCCAATCTGTCTGTAACAGTAGTTATTTCAATATAGAGTGCATTCCGGTATAGCGGAATGTACTCTTTTTGATTTCGAAATCTTCAAACCTCCTGCATCAGGCCCCTTCCTTCAGCTGCCGCTTGTGATTAGACAAACTCTTGAGGGATCAGCTGTGACCATTAAAGGATATTTCCCAATGAAGCTCTCTGGCAGCTCCTATTGCTGTTGGTTGCTGTTTGTCATTTGAATAATATTGCACAGGTGCATTCGCAGGGATGTGCGGCTTTGTTTTCCAAGTACCACGACAAGAAAGACGACCTGGACAACCTGCACAAGAGCATCGAGAGGAACAAGAGCCGAAGACAGACTTGCAGTGCATTTTAAGAGCAACGTTGAGGCATCTCTTCATGTCCTCGCAAACGCCAAGCGTTAGGCCCGAAACAAGGCAGGGTGAGTTTATCCTTCCCTTCACTTGTATGATGGGACCTCCCTACACCATCTTATGGGATTGCAGACATCACCAATCTGTCTGTAACAGTAGTTATGTCAATAATATAGAGTGCGTTCCGGTATAGCGGAATGTACTTTTTTTCATTTCGAAATCTTCAAACCTCCTGCATCAAGCCCCGTACTTCAGCTGCCGCTTGTGATTAGACAAAGTCTTGAGGGATCAGCTGTGAACAATAAAGGATATCCCCCAATGAAGCTTTCTGGCAGCTGTATTGCATTGGGTTGCTGTTTGTCATTTGAATAATAATGCCCAGGTGGATTCGCAGGTACGCGCTGCGGTGTTTTCAAGAACCACGACATGAAAGACGAACTGGACAACTTGCACAAGAGCATCGAGGGGAACAGGAGCCCAAGTCTGACTTGCAGTGCATCTTAAGAAGAATGTTGAGGCATCTCATCATTACCTCGCGAACGCCAAGCGGCAGGCCCAAAACGAGGTAGGGTGAGTTTCTCCTTCCTTTGACTGTTATGACGGGGCCTTCCTACACCATTTTCTGTGGTGGTACACTTGCTACTTTATCTGTAGCAGTATTTATTTCAAAATTCTAGATTGCTTCTAGGTATAGCGATATGTACTCTGTTTCATCTGGAAATCTTCGAAGCTCCTGCATAATGCCCCGTCCTTCAGCTGCCGCTTGTGATTAGACACACTCTTGAGGGATAAGCTGTGACCAATAAAGGATATCCCCCAATTAAGCTTTCTGGCAGCCGTATTGCAGTGGGTTGCTGTGTGTCATTTGAATTATAATGCCCAGGTGGATTCGCAGGAACGCGCTGCTGTGTTTTCCAAAAACCACGACATGGAAGACGACCTGGACAACCTGTACAAGAGCATCGAGGGGAACAGGAGCCAAAGTCTGACTTGCAGTGCATCTTAAGAACAACGTTGAGGCATCTCATCATTACCTCGCGAACGCCAAGCGGCAGGCCCAAAACGAGGCAGGGTGAGTTTCTACTTCCTTTGACTGTTATGACGGGGCCTTCCTACACCATTTTATGTGGTGGTACACTTGCTACTTCATCTGTAGCAGTATTTATGTAAATAATGTAGATTGCTTCTAGGTATAGCGATATGTACTCTGTTTCATCTTGAAATCTTTGAACCTCCTGCATAAGACCCCGTCCTTGAGCTGCCGCTTGTGATTAGACAAACTCTTGTGGGATCAGCTGTGACCAATAAAGGATATCCCCCAATGAAGCTTTCTGGCAGCCGTATTGCAGTGGGTTGCTGTTTGTCATTTGAATTATAAAGCCCAGGTGGATTCGCAGGAACGCGCTGCGGCGTTTTCAAGTACCACGACATGGAAGACGACCTGGAAAACTTGCACAAGAGCATCGAGGGGAACAGGAGCCCAAGTCTGACTTGCAGAGCATCTTAAGAGCAACATTGAGGTATCTCATCATGAACTCGCGAACGCCAAGCGGCAGGCCCAAAACGTGGCAGTGTGAGTTTCTCCTTCCTTTGACTGTTATGACGGGGCCTTCGTACACCATTTTATGAGGTGGTACACTTGCTACTTTATCTGTAACAGTATTTAGGTCAACAATGTAGATTGCTTCTAGGTATGGCGATATGTACTCTGTTTCATCTTGAAATCTTCGAACCTCCTGCATAAGGCCCCGTCCTTCAGCTGCCGCTTGTGATTAGAAAAACTCTTGAGGGATCAGCTGTTACCATTGAGGGATATTTCCCAATGAAGCTCTCTGGCAGCTCCTATTGGAGTTCGTTGCTGTTTGTCATTTGGATAATATTGCACAGGTGCATTCGCAGGGATGTGCGGCTTTGTTTTCTAAGTGCCACGACATGGAAGACGACCTGGACAACCTGCACAAGAGCATCGATGGGAACAAGAGCCGAAGACTGACTTGCAGTGCATCTTAAGAGCAACGTTGAGGCATCTCTTCATGACCTCGCAAACGCCAAGCGTCAGGCCCGAAACGAGGCAGGGTGAATTTATCCTTCCCTTCACTCGTATGACGGGACCTTCCTACACCATCTTATGGGATTGCAGACATCGCCAATCTGTCTGTAAGAGTAGTTATTTCAATATAGAGTGCATTCCGGTATAGCGGAATGTACTCTGTTTGATTTCGAAATCTTCAAACCTCCTGCATCAGGCCCCTTCCTTCAGCTGCCGCTTGTGATTAAACAAACTCTTGAGGGATCAGCTGTGACCATTAAAGGATATTTCCCAATGAAGCTCTCTGGAAGCTCCTATTGCTGTTTGTTGCTGTTTGTCATTTGAATAATATTGCACTGGTGCATTCGCAGGGATGTGCGGCTTTGTTTTCCAAGTACCACGACAAGAAAGACGACCTGGACAACCTGCACAAGAGCATCGAGGGGAACAAGAGCCGAAGACTGACTTGCAGTGCATTTTAAGAGCAACGTTGAGGCATCTCTTCATGTCCTCGCAAACGCCAAGTGTTAGGCCCGAAACAAGGCAGGGTGAGTTTATCCTTCCCTTCACTCGTATGACGGGACCTTTGTACACCATCTTATGGATTGCAGACATCACCAATCTGTCTGTAACAGTAGTTATGTCAATAATATAGAGTGCGTTCCGGTATAGCGGAATGTACTCTTTTTCATTTCGAAATCTTCAAACCTCCTGCATCAAGCCCCGTACTTCAGCTGCCGCTTGTGATTAGACAAAATCTTGAGGAATCAGCTGTGACCAATAAAGGATATCCCCCAATGAAGCTTTCTGGCAGCCATATTGCAGTGGGTTGCTGTTTGTCATTAGAATAATAATGCCTAAGTGGATTCGCAGGAACGCGCTGCGGTGTTTTCAAGAACCACGACATGGAAGACGACCTGGACAACTTGCGAAAGAGCATCGAGGGGAACAGGAGGACAAGTCAGACTTGCCGAGCATCTTAAGGGCATCGTTTAGGCATCTCATCATGACCTCGCGAACGCCAAGCGGCAGGCCCAAAACATGGCAGTGTGAGTTTCTCCTTCCTTTGACTGTTATTGCGGGGCCTTCCTACACGATTTTATGAGGTGGTACACTTGCTACTTTATCTGTAACAGTATTTATGTCAATAATGTAGATTGCTTCTAGGTATAGCGATATGTACTCTGTTTCATCTTGAAATCTTCGAACCTCCTGCATAAGGCCCCGTCCTTCAGCTACCGCTTGTGATTAGACAAACTCTTCAGGGATCAACTGTGACCATTGAAGGATATTTCCCAATGAAGCTCTCTGGCAGCTCCTATCGCTGTTGGTTGCTGTTTGTCATTTGAATAATATTGCGCAGGTGCATCCGCAGAGATGTGCGGCTTTGTTTTCCAAGTACCACGACATGAAAGACGACCTGGACAACCTGCACAAGAGCATCGAGGGGAACAACAGCCAAAGTCTGACTTGCAGTGCATCTTAAGAGCAACGTTGAGGCATCTCTTCATGACCTCGCAAACGCCAAGCGTCAGGCCCGAAACGAGGCAGGGTGAGTTTATTCTTCCCTTCACTCGTACGACGGGACCTTCCTACACCATCTTGTGGGATTGCAAACATCGCCAATCTGTCGGTAACAGTATTTATGTCAATAATATAGAGTGCGTTCCGGTATAGCGATATGTACTCTTTTTCATTTCGAAATCTTCAAACCTCCTGCATAAGTCCCCGTCCTTCAGCTGCCGCTTGTGATTAGACAAACTCTTGAGGGATCAGCTGTGACCAATAAAGGATAACCCCCAATGAAGCTTTCTGGCAGCCGTATTGCAGTGGGTTGCTGTTTGTGATTTGAATAATAATGCCCAGGTGGATTCGCAGGAACGCGCTGCTGTGTTTTCCAAAAACCATGACATGGAAGACGGCCTGGACAATCTGCACAAGTGCATCGAGGGGAAAAGGAGCCCAAGTCTGACTTGCAGTGCATCTTAAGAACAACGTTGAGGCATCTCATCATGACCTCGCGAACGCCAAGCGGCAGGCCCAAAACGAGGCAGAATGAATTTCTCCTTCCTTTGACTGTTATGACGGGGCCTTCCTACACCATTTTATGTGATGGTACACTTGCTACTTTATCTGTAGCAGTATTTATGTCAATAATGTAGATTGCGTCTAGGTATAGCTATATGTACTCGGTTTCATCTTGAAATCTTCGAACCTCCTGCATAAGGCCCCGTCCTTCAGCTGCCGCTTGTGATTAGACAAACTCTTGAGGGATCAGCTGTGACCAATAAAGGATATCCCCCAATGAAGCTTTCTGGCAGCCGTATTGCAGTGGGTTGCTGTTTGTCATTTGAAAATTAATGCCCAGGTGGATTCGCAGGAACGCGCTGCGGTGTTTTCAAGAACCACGACATGGAAGACGACCTGGACAACTTGCAGAAAAGCATCGAGGGGAACAGGAGCCCAAGTCTGACTTGCAGTGCATCTTAAAAGCAACGTTGAGGCATCTTATCATGACCTCGTGAACGCCAAGCGGCACTTCCAAAACGAGGTAGAGTGAGTTTTTCCGTCCTTTGACTGTTATGACAGGGCCTTCCTACACCATTTTATGTGGTGGTACACTTGCTACTTTATCTGTAGCAGTATTTATGTCAATAATGTAGATTGCGTCTAGGTATAGCTATATGTACTCTGTTTCTTCTTGAAATCTTCGAACCTCCTGCATAAGGCCCCGTCCTTCAGCCACCGCTTGTGATTAGACAAACTCTTGAGGGATCAGCTGTTACCATTGAAGGATATTTCCCAATGAAGCTCTCTTGCAGCTCCTATTGGAGTTCATTGCTGTTTGTCATTTGGATAATATTGCACAGGTGCATTCGCAGGGTTGTGGGGCTTTGTTTTCCAAGTACCACGACATGAAAGACGACCTAGACAACTTGCACAAGAGCATCGAGGGGAACAGGAGCCCAAGTCTGACTTGCAGAGCATCTTAAGAGCAACATTGAGGTATCTCATCATGACCTCTAGAACGCCAAGCGGCAGGCCCAAAACGTGGCAGTGTGAGTTTCTCCTTCCTTTGACTGTTATGACGGGGCATTCCTACACCATTTTATGAGGTGGTACACTTGCTACTTTATCTGTAACAGTATTTATGTGAACAATGTAGATTGCTTCTAGGTATAGCGATATGCACTCTGTTTCATCTTGAAATCTTCGAACCTCCTGCATAAGGCCCCGTCCTTCAGCTGCCGCTTGTGATTAGACAAACTCTTGAGGGATCAGCTGTGACCATTAAAGGATATTTCCCAATGAAGCTCTCTGGCAGCTCCTATTGCTGTTGGTTGCTGTTTGTCATTTGAATAATATTGCACAGGTGCATTCGCAGGGATGTGTGGCTTTGTTTTCCAAGTACCACGACATGAAAGACGACCTGGACAACCTGCACAAGAGCATCGAGGGGAACAAGAGCCGAAGACTGACTTGCTGTGCATATTAAGAGCAACGTTGAGGCATCTCTTCATGACCTCGCAAACGCCAAGCGTCAGCCCGAAACAAGGCAGGGTGAGTTTATCCTTCCCTTCACTCGTATAACGGGACCTTCCTACACCATCTTTTGGGATTGCAGACATCGCCAATCTGTCTGTAACAGTAGTTATGTCAAGAATATAGAGTGCGTTCCGGTATAGCGGAATGTACTCTTTTTCATTTCGAAATCTTCAAACCTCCTGCATAAGGCCCCGTCCTTCACCTGCCGCTTGTTATTGGACAAACTTTTGAGGGATCAGCTGTGACCAATACAGGATATCCCCCAATGAAGCTTTCTGGCAGGCGTATTGCAGTGGGTTGCTGTTTGTTATTTGAATAATAATGCCCAGGTGGATTCGCAGAAACGCGCTGCTGTGTTTTCCAAGAACCACGACATGGAAGACGACCTGGAGAACTTGCACAAGAGCATCGAGGGGAACAGGAGCCCAAGTTTGACTTGCAGTGCATCTTAAGAGCAACGTTGAGGCATCTCATCATGACCTCGCGAACGCCAAGCGGCAGGCCCAAAACGAGGCAGGGTGAGTTTCTATTTCCTTTGACTGTTATGACGGGGCCTTCCTACAACATTTTATGAGGTGGTACACTTGCTACTTTATCTGTAACAGTATTTATGTCAATAATGTAGATTGCTTGTAGGTATAGCGATATGTACTGTTTCATCTTGAAATCTTCGAACCTCCTGCATAAGGCCCCGTCCTTCACCTTCCGCTTGTGATTAGACAAACTCTTGAGGGATCAGCGGTGACCAATAAAGGACATCCCCAAATGAAGCTTTTTGGCAGCCGTATTGCAGTGGGTTGCTGTTTGTCATTGGAATAATAATGCCCAGGTGGATTCGCAGGAACTCGCTGCTGTGTTTTCCAAGAACCACGACATGGAAGACGACCTGGAACATTGCACAAGAGCATCGAGGGGAACAGGAGCCAAAGTCTGACTTGCAGTGCATCTTAAGAACAACGTTGAGGCATCTCATCATTACCTCGCGAACGCCAAGCGGCAGGCCGAAAACGAGGCAGGGTGAGTTTCTACTTCCTTTGACTGTTATGACGGGGCCTTCCTACACCATTTTATGTGGTGGTACACTTGCTACTTTATCTGTAGCAGTATTTATGTAAATAATGTAGATTGCTTCTAGGTATAGCGATATGTACTCTGTTTCATCTTGAAATCTTTGAACCTCCTGCATAAGGCCCCGTCCTTGAGCTGCCGCTTGTGATTAGACAAACTCTTGAGGGATCAGCTGTGACCAATAAAGGATATCCCCCAATGAAGCTTTCTGGCAGCCGTATTGCAGTGGGTTGCTGTTTGTCATTTGAATTATAAAGCCCAGGAGGATTCGCAGGAACGCGCTGCGGTGTTTTCAAGAACTACGACATGGAAGACGACCTGGACAACTTGCACAAGAGCATCGAGGGGAACAGGAGCCCAAGTCTGACTTGCAGAGCATCTTAAGAGCAACGTTGAGGCATCTCATCATGACCTCGCGAACGCCAAGCGGCAGGCCCAAAACGAGGCAGGGTGAGTTTCTACTTCCTTTGACTGTTATGACGCGGCCTTCCTACACCATTTTATGTGGTGGTACACTTGCTACTTTATCTGTAGCAGTATTTATGTAAATAATGTAGATTGCTTCTAGGTATAGCGATATGTACTCTGTTTCATCTTGAAATCTTTGAACCTCCTGCATAAGGCCCCGTCCTTGAGCTGCCGCTTGTGATTAGACAAACTCTTGAGGGATCAGCTGTGACCAATAAAGGACATCCCCAAATGAAGCTTTTTGGCAGCCGTATTGCAGTGGGTTGCTGTTTCTCATTTGAATAATAATGCCCAGGTGGATTCGCAGGAACTCGCTGCTGTGTTTTCCAAGAACCACGACATGGAAGACGACCTGGAACATTGCACAAGAGCATCGAGGGGAACAGGAGCCAAAGTCTGACTTGCAGTGCATCTTAAGAGCAACGTTGAGGCATCTCATCATGACCTCGTGAACGCCAAGCGGCAGGCCCAAAACGAGGCAGGGTGAGTTTCTCCTTCCTTTGACTGTTATGACGGGGCCTTCCTACACCATTTTATGTGTTGGTACACTTGCTACTTTATCTGTAGCAGTATTTATGTCAATAATGTAGATTGCGTCTAGGTATAGCTATATGTACTCGGTTTCATCTTGAAATCTTTGAACCTCCTGCATAAGGCCCCGTCCTTGAGCTGCCGCTTGTGATTAGACAAACTCTTGAGGGATCAGCTGTGACCAATAAAGGACATCCCCAAATGAAGCTTTTTGGCAGCCGTATTGCAGTGGGTTGCTGTTTGTCATTTGAATAATAATGCCCAGGTGGATTCGCAGGAACTCGCTGCTGTGTTTTCCAAGAACCACGACATGGAAGACGACCTGGAACATTGCACAAGAGCATCGAGGGGAACAAGAGCCAAAGTCTGACTTGCAGTGCATCTTAAGAGCAACGTTGAGGCATCTCATCATGACCTCGTGAACGCCAAGCGGCACTTCCAAAACGAGGTAGAGTGAGTTTCTCCGTCCTTTGACTGTTATGACAGGGCCTTCCTACACCATTTTATGTGGTGGTACACTTGCTACTTTATCTGTAGCAGTATTTATATCAATAATGTAGATTGCGTCTAGGTATAGCTATATGTACTCTGTTTCTTCTTGAAATCTTCGAACCTCCTGCATAAGGCCCCGTCCTTCAGCCACCGCTTGTGATTAGACAAACTCTTGAGGGATCAGCTGTTACCATTGAAGGATATTTCCCAATGAAGCTCTCTTGCAGTTCCTATTGGAGTTCATTGCTGTTTCTCATTTGGATAATATTGCACAGGTGCATTCGCAGGGTTGTGGGGCTTTGTTTTCCAAGTACCACGACATGAAAGACGACCTAGACAACTTGCACAAGAGCATCGAGGGGAACAGGAGCCCAAGTCTGACTTGCAGAGCATCTTAAGAGCAACATTGAGGTATCTCATCATGACCTCTAGAACGCCAAGCGGCAGGCCCAAAACGTGGCAGTGTGAGTTTCTCCTTCCTTTGACTGTTATGACGGGGCATTCCTACACCATTTTATGAGGTGGTACACTTGCTACTTTATCTGTAACAGTATTTATGTGAACAATGTAGATTGCTTCTAGGTATAGCGAAATGCACTCTGTTTCATCTTGAAATCTTCGAACCTCCTGCATAAGGCCCCGTCCTTCAGCTGCCGCTTGTGATTAGACAAACTCTTGAGGGATCAGCTGTGACCATTAAAGGATATTTCCCAATGAAGCTCTCTGGCAGCTCCTATTGCTGTTGGTTGCTGTTTGTCATTTGAATAATATTGCACAGGTGCATTCGCAGGGATGTGCGGCTTTGTTTTCCAAGTACCACGACATAAAAGACGACCTGGACAACCTGCACAAGAGCATCGAGGGGAACAAGAGCCGAAGACTGACTTGCTGTGCATCTTAAGAGCAACGTTGAGGCATCTCTTCATGACCTCGCAAACGCCAAGCGTCAGCCCGAAACAAGGCAGGGTGAGTTTATCCTTCCCTTCACTCGTATAACGGGACCTTCCTACACCATCTTTTGGGATTGCAGACATCGCCAATCTGTCTGTAACAGTAGTTAGGTCAAGAATATAGAGTGTGTTCCGGTATAGCGGAATGTACTCTTTTTCATTTCGAAATCTTCAAACCTCTTGCATAAGGCCCCGTCCTTCACCGGCCGCTTGTTATTGGACAAACTTTTGAGGGATCAGCTGTGACCAATACAGGATATCCCCCAATGAAGCTTTCAGGCAGCCGTATTGCAGTGGGTTGCTGTTTGTTATTTGAATAATAATGCCTAGGTGGATTCGCAGAAACGCGCTGCTGTGTTTTCCAAGAACCACGACATGGAAGACGACCTGGAGAACTTGCACAAGAGCATCGAGGGGAACAGGAGCCGAAGTTTGACTTGCAGTGCATCTTAAGAGCAACGTTGAGGCATCTCATCATGACCTCGCGAACGCCAAGCGGCAGGCCCAAAACGGGGCAGGGTGAGTTTCTACTTCCTTTGACTGTTATGACGGGGCCTTCCTACACCATTTTATGAGGTGGTACACTTGCTACTTTATCTGTAACAGTATTTATGTCAATAATGTAGATTGCTTGTAGGTATAGCGATATGTACTGTTTCATCTTGAAATCTTCGAACCTCCTGCATAAGGCCCCGTCCTTCACCTTCCGCTTGTGATTAGACAAACTCTTGAGGGATCAGCTGTGACCAATAAAGGACATCCCCAAATGAAGCTTTTTGGCAGCCGTATTGCAGTGGGTTGCTGTTTGTCATTTGAATAATAATGCCCAGGTGGATTCGCAGGAACTCTCTGCTGTGTTTTCCAAGAACCACGACATGGAAGACGACCTGGAACATTGCACAAGAGCATCGAGGGGAACAGGAGCCAAAGTCTGACTTGCAGTGCATCTTAAGAACAACGTTGAGGCATCTCATCATTACCTCGCGTACGCCAAGCGGCAGGCCCAAAAACGAGGCAGGGTGAGTTTCTACTTCCTTTGACTGTTATGGCGGGGCCTTCCTACACCATTTTATGTGGTGGTACACTTGCTACTTTATCTGTAGCAGTATTTATGTAAATAATGTAGATTGCTTCTAGGTATAGCGATATGTACTCTGTTTCATCTTGAAATCTTTGAACCTCCTGCATAAGGCCCCGTCCTTGTGCTGCCGCTTGTGATTAGACAAACTCTTGAGGGATCAGCTGTGACCAATAAAGGATATCCCCTAATGAAGCTTTCTGGCAGCCGTATTGCAGTGGGTTGCTGTTTGTCATTTGAATTATAAAGCCCAGGTGGATTCGCAGGAAGGCGCTGCGGTGTTTTCAAGTACCACGACATGGAAGACGACCTGGACAACTTGCAGAAAAGCATCGAGGGGAACAGGAGCCCAAGTCTGACTTGCAGTTCATCTTAAGAGCAACGTTGAGGCATCTCATCATGACCTCGTGAACGCCAAGCGGCAGGCCGAAAACGAGGCAGGGTGAGTTTCTCCTTCTTTTGACTGTTATGGCGGGGCCTTCCTACACCATTTTATGTGGTGGTACACTTGCTACTTTATCTGTAGCAGTATTTATGTCAATAATGTAGATTGCGTCTAGGTATAGCTATATGTACTCTGTTTCTTCTTGAAATCTTCGAACCTCCTGCATAAGGCCCCGTCCTTCAGCCACCGCTTGTGATTAGACAAACTCTTGAGGGATCAGCTGTTACCATTGAAGGATATTTCCCAATGAAGCTCTCTTGCAGCTCCTATTGGAGTTCATTGCTGTTTGTCATTTGGATAATATTGCACAGGTGCATTCGCAGGGTTGTGGGGCTTTGTTTTCCAAGTACCACGACATGAAAGACGACCTAGACAACTTGCACAAGAGCATCGAGGGGAACAGGAGCCCAAGTCTGACTTGCAGTTCATCTTAAGAGCAACGTTGAGGCATCTCATCATGACCTCGTGAACGCCAAGCGGCAGGCCCAAAACGAGGCAGGGTGAGTTTCTCCTTCTTTTGACTGTTATGGCGGGGCCTTCCTACACCATTTTAAGAGGTGGTACACTTGCTACTTTATCTGTAACAGTATTTATATCAATAATGTTGATGGCTTCTAGGTATAGCGGAATGTACTCTTTTTGATTTCGAAATCTTCAAACCTCCTGCATCAGGGCCCTTCCTTCAGCTGCCGCTTGTGATTAGACAAACTCTTGAGGGATCAGCTGTTACCAATAAAGGATATCCCCCAATGAAGCTTTCTGGCAGCCGTATTGCAGTGGGTTGCTGTTTGTCATTTGAATTATAATGCCCAGGTGGATTCGCAGGAACGCGCTGCAGTGTTTTCAAGAACCACGACATGGAAGACGCCCTGGACAACTTGCAGAAAAGCATCGAGGGGAACATGAGCCCAAGTCTGACTTGCAGTAAATCTTAAGAGCAACGTTGAGGCATCTCATCATGACCTCGTGAACGCAAAGCGGCAGGCCCAAAACGAGGCAGGGTGAGTTTCTCCTTCTTTTGACTGTTATGGCGGGGCCTTCCTACACCATTTTAGGAGGTGGTACACTTGCTACTTTATCTGTAACAGTATTTATGTCAATAATGTTGATTGCTTCTAGGTATAGCGTTTTGTACTCTTTTTCATTTCGTAATCTTCAAACCTTCTGCCAGAGTCCTTCAATGCTTTACTGGTCACGAAACTTCGGCGCTCGTTTCATATAGGGACCGCGCGCGCCGCTGCAGGCGCCACCGCCGCACGAAGGGCATCCAGCCGCCCCGCGTGCGGCGTATTGGCCAGCTCTTGGCGTGCAAACGCTCGCTGCTTTTTTGGTGTCTGCGCGCTGATTAAATGTGCTTTTTTTCGCAGTAGTTAGCGATGAATAGTACAGTCATTGTGTATATCACCTGCCTTGAATGGGGTTTTTGTTTTTCGAAGTAAATCACCGTAGACTTCGGCCGCGAACGGCAACGGCTTCTGCGTGCTCTGGCACAAGCGCTGCGCCGTCGTGTTTAAGGACTTCTAAATCTCTATTGCTTCTTTTCTTAAAGCAAAAGTTGTAAATACTACACATACGGTAGCTGCGTAGTCACGGACTGCTGCGGGCCTATCGATAATACAATAAAAAAAACTGAAAGAAACTAAGTGCGCGTCGTTCAGACTACGCTTAATGAATCCGTTAATTGCTCTGGAATGCACAGAACGCTAAAAGAGATAGCCGAAAAGTATTGTCGTTTCGATGAGTCTGTACATACTTGAGAACATAAAAAAAGAAATTTACACCAACTTCCCGCGAGGGGAACCATGGGTAGATGCGACGCATCGTGGGGTTTTCGTTGCGTTTCCGTTATGTTGTTTCTATTTAGCGTGTCAATTTGTTGTTGTTTCCATTATATTACGTATGATTGCGCCGACCATCGTGATAGCAGGCCTGTTAGTCTCCATTCAAATCATCGGTGGTCATCGGATGTCATCGGAGCGGCAAAACGCGGAGCGGCGCAGTTACCGCGTTTATATGTACCGCGCTTTAACGGTCAGGGGAATGAGAGAGAGCAGCGCATGCGCATGTGTTAGATGTTTAACCGAGCGCTGACGCACAGCTGGCACGGCGACGGGAGCGAGCGCTAACACGCAGATGGCGCTGCGGTGAGAGCGGCGTTAGCGCAGCTGGCGCGGCGAGGAGAATTTGGGAGGGATGCGGACTACGGACGCCGGAAGACGCCGGAGGGACAAGGCGAGTTAAAGAGATGCGTTCCATCTAAAACGCTGCAGAAACACGAAGAATCAAAACACGAGAGATATATGTTGCACTATGTGTCTTTCCGCTTCCACGCTTTGCAATCCTTGCAAAAACAGGAAGCGAAAAAACAACAAACCTGATTTTATCACACGCAACAAAAAGTTTCAATGTTACGAAAGGAGACAAAAGAGTGTGGTCCAGCGTACAAAAATTTATTTTTTCGCGCTGCGATGTGCAGCACACGGAGGAAACAGAATATTGCCACGTAGGCAAGAACGACGCAAAGCTTTTCTGAACGCAGTGAGCTAGCGAGCTCCTGCTCTACAAAAGACTAGAATGAAACACAAACGTCGAAGAAGCAGTCCGCAGTATGACGTGCACAGATGAACGTCGATAAGTGAGTTGCGGGGCGTTTGCTATGCATGCATTACTCTCGGAACGTTATTAATTTCAGATCCATGGAAATAGGATCGAGAACATTGTCGAAGAAACACAAAATCAAGTTAGCGACAAGGTGGCACCCTTTCCATATCAAACAATATTGTCCGACGGGACGTACGACAAAAAGAGCAAATGGGTTGAAACGCCAGATAAAAAACTGGAATCGGCCACGCGCGGTTACAAAACAAACAAAATGAACCCTAAGGGATAATTCGCGGAAATATGAAAAGTAAAAAAGCACAAGGACGTCCCACAGCTTTTTTAAACGCGAGCCTGAGCCGAACGTAATACAAGTTTGCAAACAGGTAATAAAGCACCGCTACAACCTGACTGATATGACAAAAATCCGGCTTTATGTTAGCCTTCTACAATTCTAGGTCCACGATGCTCTCAAAAGGGTACATTGCTTTTTCCATTCTTACACACAGTGCATTTCCACACACTGTCATACACTTATAATCGAAGCTGAAATCTCTCGTTGCTTGCTTTGGAATGACGCGCCTCCATTTCTCACGCAGCTCCCAGTCGCTCGGTCAACAGAACAAGGAAACGTTTTCTGTGGTATCGTTGTACAAGGAACGACATCCCGGGACGCAACTTATGTTCGGAATCGTCGTTGCACTACTTAAGTCGCATCACAAGAGCGCGAAATGCACGTTACATTTTTTTTCCGCACAAAACAAACACAACTCGCCGCGGCTCCGCCGTTCCAGCCAGTGCAACGCCGCCCGAGGAGTGACCTCAGTGAGAGAATGGCGCCACCGCGCGGCGGCCAAACGCAGCATATGAAGCTCTCCCATTGAGTTACGGAGCAGTTTCGTGACCAGTAACGAATTGAAGGACTCTGCTTCTGCATAAGACCCCGTCCTTCAGCTGCCGCTTGTGATTAGACAAACCCTTCAGGGATCAGCTGTGACCATTAAACGATATCCTCAAATGAAGCTCTCTGGCAGCCCCTAATCCAGTGGGTTGCTTTTTGGTTTTTGAATAATAATGCCCAGGTGCATTCGCAAGAACCCGCTGCGGTGTTTTCCAAGTACCACGATATGGAAGACGACCTGGACAACCTGCACAAAAGCATTAAAGGGAACAGGGGCCCAAGTCTGACTTGCAGTGAATCTTAAGAGCAAAGGTGAAGCATCTCTTCATGATCTCGCAAAAGCCAAGAGTCAGGCCCAAAACGTGGAAGGGTGAGTTTCTCTTTCCCATCACTTGTATTACGGGGCCTTCCTGCATCGTCTTATCGGGAGGTAGACATTGTACGTTATCTGTAACAGTATACGCCTCGAGCTTCGCGATCGCTGCGCCGCCTGCCGCCGCTTCTCCGCGGCGTTGACGGGATTTGCGCTGCGTGACTGATAGGGGTTCGTGCAGTGTTTTGGTTCTATTTCGCTTCTTTTCGCCTTTCCGCTCCCTAAAAAAACTTGTTATGGTAACGACTATAGGCAAAGAGTACGTTTAGGTCACTTAAAAAACAGCTGCGTCTTCGTAGAGTACGCGATCGCCTGGAAGAGCTACCCGGGCACGCGGTTCTGCGGGCTTCGTCGCCGCGCTTCCGGGCGTCGGCGACGGCAGCAACATATCACCCTTGTCACCTCCAAAACATCAGGCAAAAATGAATTCTACTGACGCCTCGTTTAGACCTGATACTGGCACAATGAGAGGTTGGCTTCATTTTGCAGCGTGGACAACGAATGCGGCTTCGTTTCGCATATATACGCCGCAGAAAAATATGTTTCGGGGATGTGATTACCCAATCCCGGACAATAATTTATGCCTTTTATAAGAATATAAACCATGCGAAAATGTAAAGTATTTTCCAAGCCTGTGCGTCGTTAAATATGTGCCCACACACGCCATATAGCAAGAACCAAGGAAATTAAACCACAGAAAAATAAATGCTGTGCCAATGCGAAATTTAGAAACATAATAGCTCTAACGGAAATGAAAAAAAAAAACAGTGCAGCTTCTGGCATGCTAAAGACGTTCGTCTAAACTTAAGCCAGGTAGGTTTCAACGGAACCAACTATACGCGAAATGCACTGCTATTTCGACAGAAATCGGGGGGGGGGGGGGGCGGGTAGGGGACGCCGTGTACAAATGCGGAGCGGAATCAAGCAATGAACGTTTTAGTAATCCCACACATAAATCTCGCGTTCACTTTCCTTTTGTTTTTCTACTTCAACGAAGAGCTGATCGTACGGCGGACGCATTTTTGGAAGTATACAGGGTAGGCTGTTCAACAAGCGATGAAATGTGTAGTTGGAAGAGTGTGGTACGTGATAACGCCCTCTGATTTCAGTTTCTGCTTTATTCTGCAGGCTCCCTGTGCCATATGACGACATTTCGAAGAAGCATTTAGTCACGGACGCGGATTATATTGTAAGCCCGTCTCCGCGCTGCTCGCAGAGGATATATGTAGCAGATGAAAGCTTGCGGGCGCGCACCTCACGACAAGACGACTCTGTCGTGTGCAGATCCCCGAGTATAATTATGCATTTTCCATCGTACTTTTGTTGAATATTCCCGAATTTAACACAGAGTGGCTCGTAAATGGTGGTGATCAATATCTGAGGTATAATATTGGCAAACGTAACTGGTGTGCTGTCAGGTATGAGTGCTCCACTGATTATGTAAGCGCACAAAACCGATTTAAATCGTAGTGTATAGCCGTAGCATGAACATCTGAGGGACCGGTGGTTACGGAGACACGGCTAGTTAATTCAGGTCAGTGTAACTACAATCGGCTCCATCATACGCCGGTTCCGCGACGCTGGCCTGTGACACACACCTGGCGCTTATACAGACCGAAAATACCACACTAAGATCGCGTCGGAAACATTTACACTCTCGTAAACACACCCCATTTGCGAACAGAGTGACTGCTCCACACAAACATGAATTTCAAACGCCCACAAACGGTAAATCTCACTCGTGAACGTGCCTCAAAAGCAGCGGCGGCAGTGGGGAGCGGGGCGCGGACTCCCGCGCCTGCTTTCTAAACGGGCCGCTAGGGGGATTTCAGTGGCGCCCCTATAGGCCGCGCTCGAGGCGTATACATGCCAAACATGTAGACGGGTTTCAGGTATAGCGATATGTACTCTTTTTACCTCGAAATCTTCGAACCACCTGCATAAGGCCCCGTCTATCAGCTGCTGCTTGTGATTAGACAAACCCTTGAAGGATCAGCTGTGACCATTAAAGGATATTCCCTAATGAAGCCCTCTTGGAGGCCTATAGCAGTGGGTTGGTGTTTGTAATTTTAATAATAATTCTCAGGTGCATTCGGAGGAACGCGCTGCTGTGTTTTGCAAGTACCACGAAATGGAAGACGACCTGGACAAGCTGTGCAAGAGCTTCGAGGGGAACAGGAGCCCAAGTCTGACTTTCAGTGCATCTTAAGAGGAACGTTGAGGCATCTCTTCATGACCTCGCAAAAGCCAAGCGGCAGGTCCGAAACGAAGCAGGGTGAGTTTTTCTTTTTCTTCACTGGTATGACGGACCTTCCTTCATCATCTCGTCGCGTGGTAGACATCGCTACTTTATCTGGAAGAGTATGTATGTCAATAATGTAGACTGCATTCAGGTATAGCTTTATGTACTCTTTTTTATCTGGAAATCTTCGAAACTCCTGCATAAAGCCTCGTCTTTCATCTGCTGCTTGTAATTAGAGAAACACTTGAGGGATAAGCCATGACCATTAAAGGATATCCCCTAATGAAGCTCTCTGGTAGCCCTATTGCAGTGGGTTGCTGTTTGTCGTTTGATTAGGAACGCGCTGTTGTGTTTTCTAAGTATTGACGACATGGAATAGGACCTGGACAACCTGCACAAGAGCATCGAGGGGAACAGGAGCCCAAGTCTGACTTGCAGTGCATCTTTAGAGCAACGTTGAGGCATCTCTTCATGACCTCGCAAACGCCAAGCGTCAAGCCCGAAATGAGGCAGCTTGAGTTTCTCTTTACCTTCACTGATATGACGGGTCCTTTCTGCACCATCTTATCGGGTTGTAGACATCGCTATTTTATCTGTAAGACTTTATATGCGAATATTGTAGACTGCCTTCTGGTATTGCGATATGTACTCTGTTTCATCTCGAAATCTTCGAACCTCTTGCATAAGGCCCCGTCTATCAGCTGCTGCTTGTGATTAGACAAACCCTTGATGGATCAGCTGTGACCATTAAACGGTATCCCCTAATGAAACTCTCGGGCAGCCCCTATCGGAGTTGGTTGCTGTTTGTCATTTGAATAATAATGTACAGGTGCATTCTCAGGGACGTGCTGCTTTGTTTTCCAAGTAGATATGGAAGACGGCCTGGACAATCTGCACAAGAGCATCGAGGGGAAAAGGATCCCAAGTCTGACTTGCAGTGCAGCTTAAGAGCAACGTTGAGGCATCTCTTCATGACCTCGCAAAAGCATAGAGTCAGTGACTTGCAGTGCATCTTAAGAGCAACGTTGAGGCATCTCTTCATGACCTCGCAAAAGCCTAGACTCAGGCCCAAAACGAGGCAGGAGTCTCCTTCCGCTCCCTTCTGTTATGACGGGGCCTTCCTACACCATCTTATCTGGTGGTAGACATCGCTACTTTATCTGTAACAGTATTTATGCTAATAATGTTGACTGCTTTCAGGTAAAGCGATATGTACTCTATTTCATCTCCAAATCTTCGAACCTCCTGCATAAGGCCCCGTCCTTCAGCTCCCGCTTGTGATTGGACAAACTCTTAAGGGATCAGCTGTGACCATTAATGCATATCCCCCAATAAAGCTCTGGTCTCCGTCAGCAACTGTTGCCGTTGGTTGCTGTTTGTCATTTGAATAATAAGGCACAGGTGCATTCGCTGGCGCGTGCTGCTTTTGTTTTCCAAGTAACCCGAGATGGAAGACAACCTGGGGCGCAATTCTCTAAAACGACGGGGCGTCGCTTTGAAACGACGGGGTGGCGCCATTGAAATGCACGTGTTCTGTGGTTGTGGGCGTCGCTTTGAGGAAGGTGTGCTCCTAGTAAGTGCCGCAGAAAAGCATTGTGGCAAGGGCGCGAAGCGACGCCGACTGGCCCCCATCGTTTCACTTGTCGCTTCGCGCCCTTGCCACAATGCTTTTCTGCGGCACTTACTAGGAGCACACCTCCCTCAAAGCGACGCCCGCAACCACAGAACACATGCATTTCAATGGCGCCACCCCGTCGTTTCAAAGCGACGCCCGTTTTTTAGAGAATTCGGCCCCTGGATAACCTTAACGAGAGCATCGAGGGGAACAGGAGCCCAATTTTGACTTGCAGTGCATCTTAAGGACAACGTTGAGCTGTCTCTTAATGACCTTTTAAAAGCCAAGCATCAGGCCAAAAACGAAGCACGGTGAGTGTCTTCTTCCTAGCTGTGGTATGACGTGGCCTTCTGCGCCATCTTAATTGGTGCTAGACATCGGTACTTTATGAGTAACAATATTTAGGCCAATAATATCGACTGGTTTCAGATATAGTGATATGTTTTCTTTTCCGTCTTGAAATCTTCAAATCTCCTCCAGAAGGCCCCGTTCTTTAGCTGCCGCTTGTGATAAGAAAATGTGTTGAGGGTTTAGCTTTGACCATTAAAAGATATTCCCCTATGAAGCTCTCTGGCAGCCCTGTTGGAGTGGGTTGCTGTTGGGCATTTGAATAATGCAGAGGGCATTCTCAGCACCCTGATGCGGTGTTTTGCATGTACAATGACGGGGAAGACGACCTGAACAACGTATGCGAGAGCATCTAGGGAATCAGGAGCCCAAGGCTGGCCTGTGCTGCATCTTGAGCAAGGCCAACGTTGAGATGTCTCTTCATGATCTCGCAAAAGGCATGCGTCATTTCCATGAAGGGGTTTGGTGCGTGTCGCCTTGCATTTTCTAGTATGACAGGGCCTTCCAGCTCTAGCCTAACCTGCGATAGACATGGCTACTTTGTTCAACAAAATTTATGCCAACATTACGGACTGGTTTTACATACAGTGGGTTTGCACACGCTTTTTCGCCTGCATGTGTTTGAGACGGTTGCAAGAATTCTTGTGCTCAAGCTGCCACATCTGATTGGACTTTCTTTTGATGGATCAGCGATGACCATTTAAGGGGGTTGGATAGTGGCCGTTGGCGTACATCTACGTCTCCGGGTAATGTGGCCGCTTTTTGAGCAGTCACTTGATCTTTTGAAGGGCATGTATATAAAATGTCTTCTAGTGTGCAGAATTTGATACAGAAATGTTGTATGGTTCTTAAAGGATCAATGAAGAGAAAATACAGCTTTGTTTAATTTGAAAGAACTAGGATTCAGTATCTCACTCAGCTCTATTGCAGCCACAAAAGATGTTTTTCAACGAAAAAAAGCAAGGGTTTTTTGAAAACTTTCAAATTCTGCGCCACAGTGACGTGTTATGAGTAAGAATGACGTCATACAGGCCAACAATAAACATAATTTTAAGAATGACGTCATACAGGCCAACAATAAACATAATTTTTAGTGCATTAACTGCGCGTTAGCATTCAAGTGATGTGGTCAAATAGAACTAGAGGCCCATTACAGACGTCCAGTCTTGTGTCGTCGCGATAGGTTAGTTAGGCTCCCACCAAACGCACAAACAAGGTTCTGTGACGTCATAGAAAAGTTGCGGGAAATTGGCTAGGGGGTCGCGACTGCTTCACACGTTTTCTTTAATATCTCCGTTATTTTTCGAAGATTGGTATCATAGTTATCGGGACTAAGCAGTCGTTCTAATGAACCCAACTTGTATTTTGTCTTCATGGCTCCTTTAAAAGAGAAATCCAAAGTTTTGTTAGCTTTCTTTCTGGCCCTTAAGTACTATTTCAGAAATGACTTTGCAGGCACAGGGTTAACAATTCTCTATATGTGTTAACCGCCTCTGCCTTTCTTGGGAACGAGAATAATAATATTGGCCATAACCATTGATGTTGAAACAATATGCATAGAATACAAATCATGTATTTTTACAGACAGTGTGAATAAAGGAAATTTCCTTGAGAACATGCACAGTCTGATTCCGAATGGCTGAGTGGGTTTGAAGAAAAACTCCTGAGAAATGGCTTCCTAAATTCAAACAGTTGTAATAAAATGTTCATTTTCTCAGCCAAAATGGTGTTCTAAGAAATTGCCCTTCAAAGTTTTCGTTTCGTTTTTTGAAAATTTTCTTTCTTTCACGGATTTTGAGAAAAGCGAGGCAACCACAAATGTTGAAACCTCCTTAGGAAGGCCCCGTCCTTCAGCTGCTGCTTATAATTAGACTAACCGTTGAGGGACCTGCCGTGACCATAGAGGATATATCCCAAGATGAAGCTTGCTGGCAGCCCCTATTGCAGTGTGTTTCTGTTGGTCGTTTCAATAACTATTGCAGAGGTGCCTTCGCATGAACGTGCTGCTTTGTTTCCCAAGTACCACTACACGGAGGACAACCTCGACAACCTTCACGAGAGCATCGAGAGGAAGAGGACCCAAGGCTGACATGTAGTCTATCTTCAGTAAGGGCAATGTTGGTTTGTCTCTTCAAAACCTTGCAAAAGCAAACCGTCAGGCTCACAAAAAGGCATTGTGAAGGCCTCCTTCCATTTTCAGGTTCGATGGGTTCATCCTGTACCATGTTCACTGGCAGAAGATGTTGATTCTTTTTGGGGAAATGTTATTGAGGCCTACTGTGTAGACTGGTTTCAGATATAGTGGATGGTTACCCGCTTTTCCATCTACAAATGTTGAAAACTCCAGCGGAAGGCCTCGACCTACAGCTGCCACTTGTGATAACAGTAAATTTCAAGGGATCAGCCGTCACCATTAAAGGATATCCCCCCAATGAAGATTGGTGGTAGCCCCTATTGATGTGGGTTGCTGCTGGTCATTTCAGTAACGGAAACAGGTGCGTTCCCAGGAATGTGCTACTTTGTTTTTCAAGTACCACGACATAGAAGATGGCCACACAACCGATCCGAGAGAATCGAGATGAACAGGACCGCAAGGCTGACTTAGAGTGCAGATTGAGTAAGGCCAATGTGAAGTAGAGCACTGCAAGGGCCCGGGCCGGCCTGAAAGCCCAGGCCCGACCCGGCCCGCGGGCCGCGCCGGGCCGCCCGAAGTCGGTTATTGGCGGGCCCGGGCCGGGCTTCGGCTCAATGCCGCGGGCCCGGGCCGGGCTCGGGCTCGACGCCGTGGGCCCGGGCCGGGCTCGGGCTTGAATTTATAGGTACGGCCGTTAATATGTCCGACGTGAAGTGTAGAAAAGAGCATCAAAATGAATATGCTTGGTTTATTTTTGCGCACTTCTTGTTTGTTAATTGTACACGTTGTTTTAAAAACGTGTTTTGCTAGGTTTGATGGTCACTATACTGCAATTTTAATGACATTTCTTGTACAGCATTAAGATTTTTCTATTTTGTTGTATAACATACCAAAGATACGATTACAAGGGATGCCCAAGAGGGGAAGGACTTAATTCAGACATTCTGGAGCTGTGCACCTATGTGTATGTATGTACACGTGTGTTTTAGATGCCGCACCAATCAAAATGTGGCTGCCATGGTGGGGAATCAAACTTGCGTTACAGAGAAACACCGCCGCTTAACAACCAGTGCAGGTGAAGTATTTCAACGCGCGTACATACTCGTTGATTCAAATGCGTATCAGAAATTTCAGCAATACCAACTTCTGGCCGAGACAACCACGTGAAGTTGCCAAGAGTCTGGTCACCAAAGGTGATGGTGTCTCTCGTGTAACAATACGAGCTATTATTACGCCGACGTGGCGGGAACTGCAGACGGTGAAAGTTAACTATGTGCACTTTTAAATCCTTATTTTTTGCGTTTGAATTGAGGTCGTGCTTGTACAGACTAGATGCTCTGTCTGATCGCCCGGAATATAATAAACAAACATTCTTCAGCGTCAAAGACCGGGCCTGGTCACACACCCGCGGGCACTCCCTAGGCCAAAAAAATAAATTACCGGGCCGGGCCGGGCCTGGGCTTGACATGGCGGGCCCGGGCCGGGCTCGGGCCAGGCTCACTTATGAATGTCTGGGCCCGGACGGGCTCGGGCTAGATGTTACGGGCCCGGGTCAGGCTCGGGCCTTAAAATCAGGCCCGTGCAGTGCTCTAATGTGAGGCACAGCTCTAGCGCATAAAAAAGATGCCAGGCAAGTGTGCTCGATGTTTCTTGAACATCTATTGTGTCAGGCATTGTTACAGTTTGTAGGGAGAATGCTAGCAAATCCATTGCTTCTTCGTTTTATACTAAAGATTTGCAAAATAAAGAATGCTTCCATGCTTCTCTGGTCGACCTGAGGCATGTATTACAACCTGATATTTACTGTATGTTTTTATTGGACCTGTCCTGTCAACCTGTCTTCTGAAAGAAATACTTTCAATAACAAAAAATGGTCCGTTTTTTTACTTTCACAAAATGTAAAACGCTTCCGTGATTCAAGTGTGGCTGCGCTATCGGCTGGCACGATATCTTTCCTAGCTCATGGGGACACTACAGCTATGGTTAGAATTTTCCTTTCATCTAACAAGAGTTAGTGGGTATATATATACTTTGTCACTTTTTGTAATGTTCAGTGGTTTTTATGCTTATTGCAATTTTTGTTTTAGCCGACTTTCCTGTGTGCCAGTATTTCCGAAAGGTAACCTTACTTCTTAGTTTGATATCTTTGTTTAGGGCTAAGTTGCCGAAATAATTGAATTTGGCATGCTTACTTTCAATTTAGATAACTGTCAGTAGTTTTTGCATGATTTTGTATTAGGCTTACCATCACTCAGGCACCCTACCCCATACGTACTGAACATGGTAGTGACAAGCCACTTTAACAAAGTCTGAAAGTGATACCTCACACCGCGGCCCAACTGATTAGTTATATATCTGTAGGTTATGGAATTGCTCGTACGAGGTATGCGATGGTTAGAGAATTGCTTGTACGACTTTGTCTTTGTGGTGATGCTTTCCAGCTTTTCTAAAAAAACTTTGCCTTCATCGCTAAGTTTTCTTGAAGCTCCATCAACTTTATTTCTATTTCGACATGTTCATGTGCAAAACAATCTACATCAGCTTTGAAAGGGGTCGCGAGACAGTTATCTGGGGAGATTCTGGTGAGTAGTCCTTGAGGTGGTGGCCTAATTTTCTCAGATGGGCCAAGATTCCCGATACTTTCCCTGTGCCTACAAGTTCACTGAGAAGCTTGATAGCAAAATAGTCGTTTCTGCTCACCCAATTATGAACTTTTTTTTACAAACGCCTCTCACCTTCTCTACTGAAGAGGCAATGGTAGTGTTCCTACCCTAATGAAACAGGTCACACAGACCGGCAAGATTTTGTTAGAAAAGATGCGCCCTGAAAGGGAAGTCAGAGTGCCCTATCTTCTGCCAAAAAAACACTCAGGTCCTCTCCAAGTTCGAACACTCTTGCGAGCCCTTTTCCGCGCGACAACCAGCACACCTAGGTGTGCAGAAGCACCGTGCTGGTGCTCCGCACGCATCTCTTCGCAAGGTACCTTGAAGAGACCAAGGGCCGTACGCGTTGCCTTTACACTGTTTACGACTTTGACGACGTGTTGCATAACACGCGCTAGCTCTAGACAACTCCTTTGCGCGAAAGCAATCCTATGAAGCATACAATGTGTGAATCTTACTGCACTGTAAAAATTCTTAACGAGTCCCAAAAAACTTAGTTTCTAACCATAGCTCGAGCGCCGTCGGGGCACACAGCTACACAGATGTCCCACCGAAGACCGTGCGAATAAAAAAAATTGTTAATGTCGTCCGATGTGTCAACTCCTCTCGCTCTGGTCTCAAATTACAGACAGCAAAGGAACTCTTCACCAATGACAGAGCCATCAAAGCGCACAAACACTATTAGCTGTGGGCTCGCAGACACGTTAAACTTTCATCAATGGAAAGGGAAACTTCCCAGCAGACCAACGTTTTCTACTACTTTGTCCTGCACATCAGACGCCATTTCTCATATCCTCCGGGCAACGTTGTCACGTGCTCTTTGCCGACGACAGTTCCGACGACAACCTTCATGCAGGGTATCAGAAGAGACTCACAGGTTTTGTGAGGCTCCATCTGTGTAGCCATAGGGTAGCTGAGCATGTAGCTTGCCTTGAGCTGAGAAAAAAGTGTAGCTTTGTACGCTGAACCGAAGATCCAAAACCTGCCTCTGCAGTCTAAAACTGGTACTCAACCGGTCGCCTTCCCCATCCCGCAACGCATTATCTTGCAAGTCGTTGCAAATTTACCAAAGCGAACCAGGAAAATCTGCAACCTTACCGCGAGGCCGGAGCCTCTGAAGTGAGAATCAGCGTACGCACAGAGAACAGAACGCACAACGTGGCAGTCGCGGAGATCATATGGGAACTAACGTGAAGCACCTTAAACAAGCATTCGGCGACAGATCGAGCCTACCGACTGCAGCGACCACCGTAAGCACAGCTAACGGACAACACGTCGCACGAGCATTCGGAGACCGATCGGACACTGCATGCACGTCCATGAACAAGGCGATTCCGTTAATCAGTAAATTATTTTAAAACTACCTTCTGATAATTGTCCATGAAAAAGGCGATTCCGTTAATCAGTAAATTATTTTAAAACTACCTTCTGATAATTTCAACGTCAGCTTGTTTGGGTTATCCAGCCTCTGGGATTCTAAAATTCTTTTCTTGGCTTGGAAGAACTCTATGTCCTTGTGTTGGTAGCTCGGGTGCTTTTTCAGGAGATGGCGTGTCAACTTAGTCGGCATCATGCAGCTTTGAGCAAGTACTTCACCGCACAAAACGTATAACGGTTTGCTGCCAGTATTGCCCCAGCCAATCTTCAAATAACTTTCTTTGTAGCCACGTAACTTGGACATGGCTACGCGGCTCTGACGAACACGTAACTTCACGATGCAGGCCGAACGGGTGGGAGTGCATGGCACAGCCACCCAACGCCAGTTGGAAATCGGAATCTGTGGTGCAATTGTCGGGACTGCAGAGGTATAGCAGAGCAGAAAACTGGCCCAGTAGAATGCCCGCAGTGGAGCCGACCGGCGCCACTGCGCGTGCTCAGAGGGGGCGAGGCAGGTTGTATTTAATGCTACAGGGCGTCAACCGCATGCCGTTTGCTGTACGTGGAACGGGGAGGAGTTGGCCGAAACGATGTGGGGACTGCTGCGGAATTAAGGTTTATTCACGGCTAAACAGGACTAACGACATGCGAGTTCGTTTCTTTTGCGAGCGAGGGGTTCGCGGACCCCGAAAGGGCTTTGCGCACACCCTGAGGTGCGCGGAACCCCATTTGAGAACCACTGCTGTAACTTTTACTCATGCCAATTCTTGTATTTAACATCTGGGGAGTTTGGTCAAGCCCCAAGAAAGGAGTAAGACATCAGGTTACCATATAAAGCGAGACAGACAAAGAAGATACGCACCTGTATACTTCAATTTAAGGGGGTCTACTTGCAACCAGGGACCCAATTTCTATGAAAATATGAAGCCTTATAGGAAGCTTTAGCTGCACTGGACGTCAGGTGAAAGAAAAGGGAGGGATGTGGTTCGCGCAAGTGATACAGCCTACAGCAACTTGTAATGAAATTGAATTTAAAAAAAAATGTCACGGGAATGAGCGTTTCCTTAATAGACGTCTATTACTAAACTAGTGGACTAAAAATCAAACAGTTTTTGTAGTTTATCTTGCCTTCCGCCTCCTATGAACCTCCCCCTTAAAGCCCTTGAGACCCCCCACCTCTTTATTCGATTCCTGGGGAAACCCCTGTCCTTGTAGGCTAAGCGCTAGGCAAACACAGGACGAGACAAGAGATGAGTCTCGTCCTGTGTATGCCTCGCGCTTAGCCTTCAAGAATGCATCACCAACAAGCCCAAATTTACACTCGTCAAACCCCTGTCGTCGTGTATGAAGCAACGCGCAAGTTTACATTCGTTCGCGCCCTAATTCACGGAAATTTCATACTCTTCCGATGTATGAGGCATTCGAGGAACCAACATAGCCACTGCTATGCGCCCCGACGGCAGACAGGTTACGTGTTCGTCAAGGGCGCTTTGAAGATCTCCTTGTTAGGCGTACCGAAGGATGAAACACGCCGGATGCTCTGGGAAAAGTATCTTCACAGAGTCAACAAGCCCCTGGACGACAACAGCGTAGTGTGCCAGCTTCCCTTTGGACCACGTTACGTGAGCAAGGGCTGTGGGCACACTATCGAAGTGAAAGAAGTAAGGATTCTGCGTGGGAAACCCACTCTCAGTGCTTAAGCGGTGTCGCCGATCTCGTCAAATCTGCCGGTATATTTATTACCTCACAGCCAAGACAATTAGCGGCTTAAACAGTGAATTAAAGACGCGAACAGTGTCAAGGCTGGAAAGCGGCAGAAGGCGAGACACCTCAACCTGAGCCGCTGCTGTTGATGTGAATTGCAAGAAAAGCGGCATTAAGTGGGATAACTCAAATTTCAGTGGCTGAAACAAAATACTTCAACTCAAACGTTAGTTGCGGATACAAAATACTTCAACGCAAACTGCAGTTGCTGAGACAAAATACTCGCACTAAAACTGCAGTTGCTGAGACAATGGAGACAAAATACGACCTTATTCAGTTTGATAGAAGTAGCCTTTGGTATCTCACTCTGGTATACCGCAGCCACGACAGATGCTGTATAACCGAAAGAAGGCGGGACATAATGAAAATCTTTCGAAGATCGCGCTACAGTGGCGCAATATGGGCAACAGTAACGTAATTAGGGACAGCACTAAAAACAGTTACTAACTGCATGTTAGCACTGATGTGGTACGACCAAACAGGACTGTAGGTCCCACGTAGCCCACTAGTTTCTTGGCGGTGGCTTTGGTCGGCTGCTGCCAGTAGTACATAGAAGTAGCACATAGAACCAACACACGCACAAACAGACAAGAGTTTTTCAGTAGAAGTTACTGTTAATGAAAGAATGACGCAAGGCAGACAGGGGCCATGGCTGCCCTTAGCGGGGCTGATCACTTTAATGACAGGGGTGTTTTCATTTCAATGGTAATGGTTGTCTCATACGCATCAGGAGATTAATCACACTCCCGAGCCCGAAACGTGCGTTTCTGGCTATAAGTAGAAATGATGTACGCACGCCGAAAAATCAATCCATCATCCTAACAATTCGTTTCCCGGTACATAATGTCAATCCTGGTGGAGATGCCCAGAAACGCTGTCCTTTTTCGTCGCCAGCGGTGCATCCACCGTCTCGAAGGTTTCAGTACAGCCAAACGCAGCGAAGGTGCAGCAGCCGACACTCAAACTCGGCTCGAAGGCCGCTGAGACATCTCCAGTCGTTCAGTCAAGTACGTATTTTGCTGAAGCTGTTGCTGTAAAAGGTTCAACCGTACATTGTGCCTTCAGCTCTCATGCATCGAATCGGTCGGTGGATTCTGATCGGTCATGTGCCTGTCTCGTGCTTGCGTTATAGAAGGTTCCGAGTCTGGCGAGCGCATTTTCTTGATAGGAATCAAGCCAAGATATGGCTCGGCTGCTTTCGGGCCAGGCCTCATTGTCCGCTCGATGTGACGAGAAAAGGTCATCGAGGGTGGTTCGGAGTTTCCATCTTCACGAACGTGGAAGAACTCATATTCCCGTTTGGGTTCACCTTTCCGGGCTACTACTACGAACGAAGCTAGCTTGCTTTCAGGAAGGTCCGGTAAAAATTCACCTTTCATGAACTCGGGAACAAAGATGCAGTCGAAGTCGAACCCATACGGCAGCCATGCTACCTTCTCTTTGATATCCTCGAACTCACGTTTTCGGTCGTCTGCTCAGGTTACTGTCTCTGAACCTTCCTTGACGGCGACAGGCGCTTCATCATGTTCACCACGCTTGTCGTTTCTTCGTACGCTCGAATGTACGTCCTTTCGGAAAAGTGAAGCTCCCGCTATTACGATGTCTTGTTCCTTGACGGGCACTTCAGGTGCGCTAGTGGACAAAATGCTCAGGGTATTGGTCTGTATCGTATTCTCCTTATCTGGTAGGGGCAAAAAGAGCTTCCGCTCGTCGCAAGTCACGTTGGGCTGAACCGAGTTTTGCACTGCCGTCTTGGAGCCATTCTTCTGCGGACGAGCTCTTGGCCTCCCGCTATTGCTAGTCGAGGTTCCGAGGTCGCGATGTGCAGGGAACGGCAGAATGGGTTCTCGCTAGGTATTCCTCGCGTGATGGGCGTGAACGTCAAAGCCTGTGGCCGCTGCATGTCGGAAAAGACAGCGTGGTCACGGAACGTCGCCTGCAAATGGTTCCCAAGCCTCTGCAGTTCAGGCGGCGTACCCTTACCCGTGCAAACCTGCAGTGTTGGTGGGACAACTTGCAAGGTTGATGTATGTAAGTAGGCGTCAGAAGGGTCGCCTGGACGGGTGGCCGTCAAAACGCCGTTGGACATGATGGTGAAATGTCGAAAAAAAAATGGCTGGACGGACGTGCCGCTGATGGCGACGGTCACGCCGGACTACTTTGAAACTTTCAAAGCTTCGCGCAGCCACATGAGGGTACGACATATCTCTCCTCGGCACGCCAACGCGTCAAGGTAGTCCTAGTCAAGTTTGTCACGTTCAAGCAGTTCTGATTCTCCTTTTGATCTTGTACAGTGTGGCGTCTTTTTTTGCAAGGAGGTCAATGGCCTCGCAAATCGTGAGAAGATGAAGAGAGGGCTTCCAGAAGCTCATTCGCTGCCTTGAGCATTCTTGCAATGGCGCCGTGAAGGAT
Source organism: Haemaphysalis longicornis (assembly GCF_048455015.1). Lineage (NCBI taxonomy): Eukaryota > Metazoa > Arthropoda > Arachnida > Ixodida > Ixodidae > Haemaphysalis > Haemaphysalis longicornis. The sequence goes on along the minus strand of NW_027526385.1, from coordinate 154,404,407 downwards.
GCATAACTGCCGGCCCAGCTTTTCCTATCCACACTTACTTTCGGCCGTCACTGGATGGTTAGGCCCGGCCATGCCGACCTCCGGCGGAGTGCACGGCGAGTCATCGGAAACAACAGTCCAAATTGCGTGGTTCTAGGAACCTCAAGCCGGAGGGGACGTCGGTGGTCTCCTTCGTCGCGTGCGGTCATTATACCTGGTTTAATGGCACCAAAATATTAACCGAAAAACCGGGCCGTGGCTGCCCTTAGAGGGCTGATCAATTACCTGACAGGGGTGCTTTCATGATGACAATGGTAACGAATGGGTTATACCCGTCTCCCAACAGTTACCCCATGCAAAAGCATCCTTTGTAAAAATCAGTGCCACCAGGCTGGCCTTGGATTATTAAAAGTCCTTTCTGACTGACATGATGTGCCCTATAAATATTGCCGTCAGATGTAAACGAACAAGCTGAACCGGGACTCTTTAATAAGTTTGTAAGACTGTATACGCCTCGAGCGCGGCCTGTAGGGGCGCCACTGCAATCCCCCTAGCGGCCCGTTTCGAAAGCAGCCGTGGGAGTCCGCGCCACGCTCCCCAGTGCCGCCGCTGTTTTTCGGAACGTTCACGACTAAGATTTACCGTTTGCCGGTGTTTGAAATCCATGTTTATGTGGAGCCGTCACTCTGTTCGCAAATGGGGTGTGTTTACGAGAGTGTAAATGGTTCTGGCGCGATCCTAGTGTGGTATATTCTGTCTAGAAGTGTGGTGTATTCGGTTCCGCGACGCTGGCCAGGTGTGTGCCACAGGCCAGCGTTGCGGAACCAGCGTATGATAAAGCTGATTGTAGTTACACTGACCTGAATTTACTAGCCGTGTCTCCGTAACGACCGGTTCCTCAGATGTTCATGCTACGGTTATACACTACGATTTAAATCGGTTTTGTCCGCTTACTTAATCAGCGGAGCACTGATACCTGACAGCACGCCAGTTACGTTTGCCGATATTATACCTCAGATATTGATCACCACCATTTACAAGCCAGTCTGTGTTAATTTCGGGAATATTCAACAAAAGTACGATGGACAATGCATAATTACACTCGGGGATCAGCACACGATAGAGTCGTCTTGTCGTGAGGTGAGCGCCCGCAAACATTCATCTGCTACATATATCCTCTGAGAGCAGTGCGGAGACGGGCTTAGAATATAACCTGCGTCCGCGACTTAATGCTTCTTCGAAATATCGTCATATGGCACAGGGAGCCTGCAGAATAAATCAGAAACTGAAATAAGAGGGCCTTATCACATACCACACTCTTTTAAACTACACCTTTCATCGCTTAATTGTTGAACAGCCTACCCTGTATACTTCCAAAAATGCGTCCGCCGTACGATCAGCTCTTCGTTGCAGTACAAAAACAAAAGGAAAGTGAACGCGACATTTGTGTGTGTGATTACTAAACCGTTCATTGCTTGATTCCGCTCCGCATTTGTACACAGCGTCCCCCTTCCCTTCTCCGCACCGATGTCTCGCGAAAAAGCAGTGCATTTCGCGTATAGGTGTTGGCCTAGTGAACCCTACCTGGCTTAAGTTTCGACTAACGTCTTTAGCATGTCAGAAGCTGCACTGTTTTTTTTTTCATTTCTGTTAGCTATTATGTTTCTTAATTCCGAACTTGCACAGCATTTTTTCCCGTGGTTTCATTAACTTGCCTTGGTTCTTGCTATATGGCTTGTGTGGGCACATATTTAACGACGCACAGGCTTGGAATTTACTTAACATTTTCGCATGGTTTATATTCTTACAACAGGCATTAGTTATTGTCCGGGATTGGGTAATCGCATCCCCGAAACACATTTTTCTGCGACGTATATACTCGATACGAAGCCGCGTTAGTTGTCCACGCTGCAAAATGAAGCCAACCTCTCATTGTGCCAGTATCAGGTCTAAACGAGGCGACAGTAGAATTCATTTGTGCCGGATGTTTTGGAGGGGACATGGGTGATATGCTGCTGCTGTCGCCGACGTCTGGACGAGCGGCGACGAAGTGCGCAGAACCGCGTCCCCGGGTAGCTCTTGCAGGCAATCGCGTACTCTACGAAGACGTAGCTGCTTTTTATGCGACCTAAATGTACTCTTTGCCTATAGACGTCCCCATAACAAGTTTTTTAGGGCGGGAAAAGGCGAAAAGAAGCGAAACAGAACCAAAACACTACACGAAACCCTATTAGCCACGCAGCGCAAATCCCGTCAACGCCGCGGAGATGCGGCGCTTACGGGATGTCCTTTGCGCAGCTGATAGCGGCTCTTGCAATGTGTTGATTCTCTTTCGCTTCTTTTTGCCTTTCCGCGCCCTGAACATCTTGTTACGGTGATGTCTGCAAGCAAATAGTACGTTTAAGGCTCTTCAAAAACAGCTGCGTCCTGACTACAGTGCTCGAACGCCAACAACAGCTAACCGGGGACGCGGTACTGCGCGCTTCTTCGCCGTCCTTACGGCAGTCGGCGACGGCAGCGGCATATCACCACTGTCACTCCCGAATACCTCAGGCGCAAGTGAATTCTATGGACGCCTCGTTTAGTCCTAATATTGGCACAGTGAGAGGTTGGTATTGTTTTGCAGCGCGGACAACGAATTCGGCCTTGTTTTGAATGTATACGTTGTAGAAAAATATCATTCGGGGAGGTGATTACCTAATACCTGACAATAGCTTGTGCCCTTATAGAAATAGAAGCCACGCGAACATGTTAAGTAAGTTCCAAGTCTGTGGGTCGTTAAATACGTGCCCACTCCCGCCGGATAGCATAGACAAGGAGAGTTAATGAAACCACGGAAAAATAAATGGTCTGCCAAGTCCGGAAGGAGCGGGAATGAAAAAACCCAGTACAGCTTCGGATATCCTAGAGACGTTCGTCTTACCTTAAGCAAGGTTGAACTCCCTGGAGCAACTAGATGGGAAATGCACTGATATTTCCAAGACACGGAGGAGAAGGAGGGGCGCTTAACTGTCGTTGTGTAGAAATGCGGAGCGAAATCAAGGGGTGACAGTCACACAAAGCTGAGCGTTCACCTTTATTTTGTTTTTCGACTTTAACGAACAGCTGATCACTCGGCGGACACATTTTTTGAAGTATACAGTACGGAAGTACACAAGCGATTGAAGGTGTCGTTGGAAGAGTGTGGTATCTGAGAAGGCCCTCTTATATCACTTTTGTGCTAAATTCTGCAGGCTCCCTGTGTCATTTGATGATGTTTTGAAGAAGCGTTTAGTCACGGCACCGATGACTGTTAGGGAAATCTCACCTCGCGACAAGATGACCCAGCCGTAAATTATTTGTGCTGACTCCCGGGTGTAATGTTGCATTATCCATCGTACTTATTGCGTAGAATGTCCGTGAAATTTATGCCACATTGGCTTGTTCATGGTAGTGATCAATATCCGGGATATGAAGCGTAAGCGGCGGGCTGTCAGGTATGAGTGCTCCACGGGATTATGAAAGCACGCGAAACCGATTTACATCGTAGCGTATAGCCGTAGAATTAGCATCTGAACGAACGCTGCTTACGGTGGTACTGCTAGTAAATTTCAGGGCACTGGAATTACAATCAGCTCCATGCATAGGCTGGTTTCGCGACGCCGAGCTGTGACACACACCTGGCGCTTATGCGGACAAAATGTACCACAGTAAGATCGCGTCAAAAGCATTTACACTCTCGTAAATACACCGCATTTGCGAACAGAGTGATTGCTCCACATAAATATGTATTTCCAACGCATACAAACGGAACATATCGGTCGCGAACGTGCCTCAAAAACAACGGCGGCAGTTGTGAGCGGGCCGGCGACTCCCGTGTATGCATTCGAAACGGGCCGCTAGGGGGATTTCAGCGGCGCCCCTACAGGCAGCGCTCGAGGCGTATACGCCTCGAGCGCGGCTTGTAGGGGCTAAGGTCCCTGAAATTACTAAGGTAGCGCCATCTTTAAATCTCGCCGCCTTTCACCCTCGCTCGCGCTCCTTTCCTCCTTCATTTTTTACCATTTTCTTTTTCGCCGGCGAACGCCGCGCGCCATTGGCCAACGGCCAGTGACGTAGTACCTCGTCCCCGCGTTGTTTGTTTTTTCGTCTCCGCTGCCACTGTCCCTTTAAATTCGCCATTTTAGGCTCAGCTGCCTCGGAGCAGGCCTTATCGAAGCCGCCAGCGTATAACAACCGATTAACAACCGAAGAGTCAGCTGCTCGTCTCAAACAAGTGTCGTATCGGCGTGACTTTATGTAGCTTCGCGATGCCGAGTTATTGTGTCTTCTGCTGCTCAAATAAGGTCAGTGATGGAAAAAGACTTTTTTTAATTCCGACCGGCCAACACAACGCAGAAAGGAGAAAAGTTTGGCTGCACAGAATTGGACGGGCAGACGTCAAGCCCACGCTATCATCACGACTTTGCGAGGTAAGTTTTTGCACTTTTTGTTCCCGCTTTGCCAAATTCTGCGCACGTTGGAGCGGTCACTTACGAAGAAATGCTATTCATTCCGCAGCGGTCGTCAACCCTTTGTTCTAAACAGGCATTACGCACTGCGGGCAGTTTTTCACGTCGTAAGCTTTGCTTTAGACCTAAGGCCGCGTATTTGTTGTGTACGCGCTTACTTTCCAGCAGAATCAGGGGCGTAGTCGGTTGTCGTAAGGTTGCCGTGCCGAAATTAAGTTCACCCGTATTCCGTATTCGCGCTTGTTTTGTTCTATGGCAGCTTGCGTCCTACTATGTAGCGAATGTGTGTTCAGCGTGCGGATGTTCCCTCTCGGCCAGTAAGTACGTTTTTGCACTTTGCTCCTCCTTTGTCAAACTTTGTCAAGCGTTCACTTACGAAGAAATGCGTATTCGCCCCGCAACGGTCGTCCACCCTTTGTTCTAAGCAGGCATTGCGCACTGCGGGAAGTTCGTCACGTCGTAAGCTTTGCTTAAGGCCTGAGGCCGTGCATTTGTTGTGTGCGCTCTTACTCTTTGTCGGAATCAAGGGCGTAGCATCTCCAGTCGGTGTTCGTACGGTTGCCGTACCGCAAGGACTTTCAGCTGCATTCGCGCTCGTTTTGGTCGATGACAGCTTGCGTCCGACCCTGTAGCGAATGTGTTCAGAGTGCGTGTGGGCTCTGTTGCGTGGAATCTTGTATTGTGTAGGCACCCCGGTAGTATTATAATTGCCCGTTGTTATGACACTGAAGCGATTTGCTGTGTAACGTGCGGCGCACATTGGGGCAATTAGAGGGAAAAAAATTTTTAGGCCGACGTGCAGGCCTTCCAAAAAGCCTAGTTTGTATTTCGCGCGTTCGGTTTTCTGACTGCCTTGATGATAGTTCGCGTCGCAGCTGACAGATGGCGCCACCAGTCCACGATGCGCGCGCCGCTCGTGGGACCTTGTTCTCGGCGGTTGCACTCGGTCTTGCAAGAGGTAGCGTCAAACATCCCCCTCGCGAGGGGCACGATCAAATGCAGAACATTTCCGGGGGCGCACGACATTAAGTAGTTTGCGTTACGTTAATGTTGTTGCACTTGTGGCAACTGCTGACGAGAGAGCGGTCGTCAGCAGTAATTTGAATGAGACAAGGATATAAGGCGCGTTCGAAGCCTCCCTTTCTGTGTCGGCTTTGTGGCGCAGTGGGTAGAGCACCATGTACATTGCGTTCCGCCCGCAGGTCGACGGATCGAAACCAGGCGCCGGATAGTATTTTTTCATATAGTGTAGGGGGAGGGGTGCGGACTACGACTACGGACGTCAACGCGGGTGACATCGTGAGTTACTGAAATGCTCTGCGTTTAAAATTTGCGGCTAGGTAAAAAAAAACACCTAATTTAGTGACCGCGTCGTTACACTAGCGTTCATTCGTAATTTCTGTTGTCGCTTAGTTAAATTCGTGCGCATTTGAGTGGCCACTTGAAATGCATATTTGCCCCGCAATGGTTGTACACGTACCCTCTGTTCCGCGTATGCTAGCGCACAGAGGGCCGTTCATTACGTGTTAACGCTTGCTCTACATGTGAGGGCGTGAACTTGCAGGTTGTGCGCTTACTTCATTTTAATTGTCAACGGTGTAGCATATCCGGTCATTGTCATGTGACCCAAAACACGCGATATAAATGTATTTTCAGCTGACCTATTTTTGTTCAGCATTTATTAGCCGCAAGTTGACGTTGGATGTGGCACTGAGCAAATGCGGAAATGCGAATTCAACCCTGCCACGCTTCAACGGTCGCTACACTCTGGCATTATACCTATACTTGCGGAGCGTTTGTGGCAGATCTGATACTCGGTGGTGCAAATTTGGTCTTTCTCAATAGGATCATTCCACGGAAGACCAATTTGAGAAACTGGTATTGGAGAAGCTTGGCGTTAAAAAGCTGAAACAAACTGCCATTCCCAGCATTTTTTCACACAGGAAGCCACCTCAGCAGCGCCAGCCACCTGCTTGACGTAAGTGCACCATTTTACGGTTTTGTCTACTGAATACCTTTCCACCTTTGCCTCGGCAATCCTACCTATGCATACAGGAGATGCACCATTCTACAATCAACGTTGCTCACGAGGCCGCGAACAATCTAAGGAGTCTTTTGCTGCTGGTGAGTACACGTAATTTCCAGCACTTATGTGTGCCAAAGTTTCTGACAAGTTTCGCAGCTTACTTTTTCCAGCTTTCATGCAGTTTTGCAGTCATCAGAGTGGCAGATTCCATACCCTGCTACTGGATGGTGCTCCAGTGTACTTTCATCATGTATTTCTTTCATCAGTTTTCATCAGTTCAACAGTTTCACTTTCACATCACTTTCACCAGTTTTTGTTCATAGGCATGGTCTTAGTTATCCTGTATACACCATACTCCCTTGCAGTGTGTTTTGTGTTAGGCTTGTTCACCCTCCTCATGTAAATTTTGTTTGTTCCCAATGCACATTAGGCGCACGATAAAGATCCCCAGGTGGTCAAAATTAATCCGGAGCCCTCCACTACGGCGCGCCTCATCGCCTGCGTTGCGTCGGCGCGTTAAACCCTACAATCAATCAAATCAATGAACATTATGTTAAGACCGTCCTATAATCTTGTGCGCTGTATGTTTGCTGCAATTATGCAGTCATTGTAACATCATTCCAAGCAAGGGTTGATTAATGTATTGTTGTGGTCCTTTGTTTCATAAAAACCTATCATTTTTGTTACGGCGCATTCTGATCTTTATCCTTAGTAGCGTTTTCGTTGATATAAAGCCTTTGCCATTTTCTTAGTCATGGTCAATGTACAGTTCTTTTGTATTCAGTGCTTTGCAGTTCTTAGCTGTGAATTCTATCAATCATGACCTAGTATAGATGTTTGTCTACGATACAGCTTGTTGTTAAAATCTTTACAATTCAATGAGGGTTCATTGCAGACTTCGAATAAAATCCTGATTTAGTGACAACGGTTCATTTTTGTAGTGCACCTTATTGTTTTGCCTCAAACATTGTGATATGGTTTCTCTTTCGAATTTGTTTTGGACGTATTCTTGTGCTAGTGCCATGTACAAATATCCCAGAATATATCCCAGTACAAAACAATTGTGTGTCCTTACTTCTTTTAATAATGCCTGCATACAATCACGTCCTATAGGGTAAAACAGGTTTTGCATGAGCAATTAACTTCAGTAATTAACTGCATGACCTATTTGTATAAACATAGATCCCGCAGAAACTGATCTCTTATTGTACTGGTGTAACCAAGAGAGCACAATCGAATTTTAGTCTATCCATCGATTGCTGCAGTCGTCTCTCGTGCCTATTCCCAAGATTACAGCCTACATTTTTTACACAGTTCCCCCCTGAACAGGTGGCGGCACGTGCAATATAGTGTATCCGGCTGAAAATTTCGGCAGCAGGGATTTCACGCCACATCCCCCACAACATGCACCCCACTTATCACACAAACCGTCGCCTGGCGCGAGCACGACACCATGCCCAGCACTTCCCTCCCTCCTCGAGCACGGTATACGTTGATGCTGCAGAACAGCAACCCCGCCATACATACATTATAGTAGCAGTGAACCACACCCCAACCCCCTCTACCTCAGCCACCATCCGCGCTGCCCATCCCCACGAGGCGGATGAAGCCGCAATTGCCTTGGCCACCACCCTCCGCCCCACCCCTAGCCTCATATTAAAGGATTCACAAACGGCCGTTAGAAATGTCTGCAGAGGCATCATTTCGCCCAGCGCACACAAAATTTTCTGCTCCCACCCCCTCCTGACCGCACCATCTCCCTTTTGTAGACTCCTGGCCATTTGGGCGTTGGCGGCGCGGAGAAGGCACATGAGGCGGCCCGAGCTTTGATATACCGGACCCCTCAGCAGAGCCCCCTCCTCGCTTCACATCCCCCTCCTCACCTAGAGCCACTGCTCACCGTCCGTGAAATCTCCCTTCATCATAGGCTTTCACGCACCACCCTTCCACCCCCTCACCCCTCGTTATCCCCGGTTGAATCATCCCTCTGGAGACAGATCCAAACCCATTCCCTCCCCACTCGATCCATACTCACCCACATATCGCCATCCCTCTTTCCCACCCCAGCTTGTTCACACTGCGGGGACTACGAAGACACCCCCCACGCCATCTGGCTCTGCCCTGCCCTGCTTCCTCTTCCCCTACCCAACCCCCCCCCCCTCGACTCCTGGCTGTCTGCGCGCTTGGACGCCCAGTCCCAGTGCGCCCTGGTCGACAGGGCTCGGGCCTATAGAGCTGCGCTTCCGTGGCTACACCGTGCGAACTAACTTAGCCTGGCCAGGAATAAAACGTGTCTCTATCTCTCTCTTTCACGCCACAATGTATACGTACGCACAAATGGTGTGCAACAAGTTGAGGAAATTTCGAAATACGGCGATGAACTATAGGACGCGTGTCCTGTACGACGTGTCGAAAAGTGTTTTCGCAGTGCGCCCTAATTCTTCAATACGATGCAAAACTCGATCCACGCTTGCTAAATCGTGTAGCAGTGCAGTCACGGCCAGCTCGGCTGTAGCAAGCTGTAATTTATCAAACCCGACACATGAATCAATGTTAGCTGTACAGCATAAAAAGGATTCACAATTGCGCTTGTTAGCGCGCTTCTGGCATTGGAATACGGTAGTTGTTATAGAACTGGGCACTACAGCTAATTGTAAGCTGAGCGCATTCTTTAACTGCGCGTTCTTTGTGCCAGCCTTTTCCAGATATGCCCGACGGGGCCTTGCTCGAAGTAATTATGAATGCCAATCGCACTAACATTGCTATGCCACGGACGCACTGCCAAAAGTACAGCCGTCATGGGCGAGGCCAACGAGGAGACGTGAGAACTTTGACCCTGACAGCAGCCTATAACGACGTGGACGCATACTGAGCGCTGCCTAATGATCTACAACTAACGCAAAAAACGCGAACGCAAAAAAGCCAGCGCAGCGCTCGAACTGCCGCGAACCAAGGTCATCGCGAACCATGTGCAAGCCCTCTGTGCAGCGCTTGCACGACCACGACTTAATCACGCAAATGCAAGAACGGAATTACTGTAACAGAGCAATTTCAAACGTCCACGTTCGATCCTTTCGCGTTCACGAACTATCCTGAGCATGCCGCACACGTAAACAAACACCGCGCTGTCCGCATGCGCCAGCGGCATCCATCCCGCAAATATGCCCTTCTACACAAAAATATACAGCAAAACAGCCTCACTTAGGGCGTGTTGGTAATATCGGGCTCTAGAAATACTATGTAACAGAGCATTTCGAAACGTCCAATTCGATCCTTTCGCGTTCACAAACTACCCTGAGCATGCCGCACACGTAAACAAACACCGCGCTGTCCGTATGTGCCCACATCATCCACCCCGCAAATATCCCCTTCTAGACAAAAATATTAAAAAAAAAACAGCCTCACTTAATGCGTGTTGGTAAAACGGGGCTCTAGAAATACTATTAATGCTACCTAAGAGCGATTGCGGCGCGAAAACAACAGCAAACTGCACGAAAAACTGCAGCGAGCGGCCCGAAGCGTTGCGAGGGCGTCTTCTCTGAGGAAGCCAACAAAAATGGCGGCCCCGCCGCGGAGTTAAAGGGACCACGGCGCCGAGGGTGAGGGAAAGAATAAAAAGAGGAGGGCAGCGGAGAAGGAGGGAGCCGTTGGCGCTACCTTAGTAATTTTAGGGACATTAGTAGGGGAGCCACTGAAATCCCCTAGCGGCCCGTTTTGTGCCTGCCCTAAGCAGCGCTAGTATTGAACCAAAAGTGTAAAACATAGGTATATTAGTCCTTTTTGGTAAGATGACATGTCATCACCCCGATACAAAGGGGAAACCGATAGAAATCATCATCATCATCATCACCAGCCGTGGGAGTCGCCGGCCCGCTCCCTACTGTCACCGATGCTTTCGGGGCCCGTTCACGACTGAGATTTACCGTATGTAGGCGTTGGAAATACATATTTATGTAGAGCAGTCACTCTGTTCGTAAATGTGGTGTGTTTACGAGAGTGTAAATGTGTGTGACGCGATATTAGACCTTGTACATTCGGTCTGTACAAGCGCCAAGTGTGCGTCTCAGGTCGGCGTCGCAAATGGATATGCAAATGGAGATAATTGTGATTCCACTGCCCTGAAATTTACTAACAGTGTCTCCGTAAGCATAATATCCCCAAATGGTCATGCCATGGCTATACACTACGATTTAAATCAGTTTTGTGCGCTTATATAACCTAGGGGAGCGCTCGTACCTGACAGCACGCCAGTTGTGCTTGCCAATATCATACCTGAGATATTGATCACTACCCTGGACATAAATTGTATTAATATTCTACGAAATAAGTGCGATGGATAATCCAAAATTATACCCGGGATCAGCGCACGACAAAACAAAAATGCTGGGGCGTCTTGTCGTGAGCTGAGCACCCGCAGACATTCATATATGTTATATATGCCCTCCGCGAGCAGGCCGTAGAAGGGCTTCTACAGTAATGCCCGTTCGCGGCTGAACGCTTCTTCGAAGCTTAGTCATATGACGCAGGGAGCCTGTAGAATATAGCACAAACGGAAATCAGAAGGCCTTATCAGACATCCCAGTCTTCTAACGGCGCCTTTTATCCGTTTTGAACTTGTATACCTGAAAAAATGTGTTCGCCGAGGAATCAGCTGTTAGTTGAAGTCTAAAAACTAAAGCGACGTGAACGAGTAGCTTGTGTGTGTGATTACTAAAACGTTCTTTCTTTGATTTCGCTCCGCAATCGTACACAACGATACGTAATCGTCCCCCTTCCCTCCCCCGTCCGCATTTCTCGAGAAATATCAGTGCATTTCGCACACTAGTTGGTCTCGTAAGTCCTACCCGGCTTAAGTTTACACGAACGTCTTAAGCATTTCAGAAGCTGCACTGAGTTTTTTTTTTCATTTCTGTACGAGCTATTTTGTTTCTTCCGGACTTGCAGACCATTAATTTTTCAGTGGTTTAATTCACTTTTCTTGGTTCTGGCTATAAGGCATAAGTGCACATCTTTCACGACGCAGAGCCTTGGAATATACTTAACATTTTCGCGTGGCTTATATTCTTATAAAAGGCACAGTTATTATCCGGTATTGGGTAATCGCATCGCCGAAATATATTTTTCTACGACGCATATATTCGTAATGAGGCCGCATTCGTTGTCCGCGCTACAAACCAAAACACACCACTCACTGTGCCAGTATCAGGTATAAATGAGGCGACAATAAAATTCACTTGTGCCGGACGTATTCGGAGGTGACTGTGGTTGCATGCTGCTGCAATTCGCCGACGCCCGTAACAGCGGCCGAGAAGGACGCAGAGCCGCTTTCCCGGATAGCTATTGTTGGTGCTTGAGCACCCTACCAAGACGGAGCGGCTTTTGAAATGACCTAAACGCACTGTTTGCGTAGAGACGTGACCAGAACAAGTTTTTTTAGCGCTTGAAAGGGCAAAAAAAAAAAAAGCGACAGAGAACCAAAACACTGCATGAGCCCGTATGGGCTGCGGAGCGCTAATCCCGTCAACTCCGCGGAGAAGCGGCGGCAGGCGGCGCAGCGATCGCAAAGCTCGAGGCGTATAACATTGCGCAATACCTTGTGCCACAGCGTCGTGGCTCCCAGGTATGTATAACTCTTTAATATAGCTGTGGAGAGCTATAATCGAAGAGTGCGGCGGGGTTCACGCCCGACATGGTCCGTTTGAAGCCTTCATGTCAGCACTAGTAACGAAACTAATCAGGAAACGTCCGTGCTAAAATAGAGCAAGTCTACAGCAAAGCTGTTTATGCTTTGGTTTCCAATATAGCGACCGTGTACAAAGTCGGTTCGACAAATATTTTTGAACCCGGCGGCAAAGCCAACTTTTTGGAAAATGCTCTGTAGCTATCGGTCTAATGTAGGCATCTTGTGAAAAATCATAATGAATTTCGCAGCGAGGACCATTCTATCGCTATGCTGAGTTTTATTTACATGACATAGATTATAGCGAAGTTGTAAAAGTTATAATATTGCCATCAGCTATCAATACCTGGCCATCTACGCAGGATGCATGGTTACAAAAAACGGCTGTCCCTCTTGCTTAATAGAAACTATCCGGAAACAAATAGAGGACTCCAACACTGCGTAGAGCATAATTTAATGTTCCCAATTGCGTAGGTTCCAGCGAAATGGATATTAAGGAATTCGCGTCGGCTGTCAGTACATAGGCTTCAATGGGGGCGGGGGGGGGGGTGGAGGACGGGAGTGGGGGAAGCGGATGGCCCCACGTTTGTCCGCTAGACTAAAACTCTAGTCCTTGCAAGTTTCATGCAGCTAATCGCCAAACGTTATCCTCAATCACAAAGAAACGAGGGTGTGTTCTTTTGTGCATTTCTTGAACTGCGCCCACCTTCGCTGGTGATATTTCTTCACGAAGTGTAAAGGAAGTAAATTTTTTAAACAAGTGGACGGCCACCAGGTGGAAGCCAAGTTGAAGTTCCTGGTCTGCGTACATTATCACAAAAACGGCTAATTTTTTGAGGGACTAATGTCAAATTGGGTACACACCAACTGAAGATTAAGCATGCTGTGACGCCCAGTTGAAGTAACCGCAAAATAATTAAGAGTGTGAACAACCCTGCGCGAATAATTGCACGCGAACAATTGTGCGCGATCCGTGGTGTGATCGTAGCCTGTGAGTCAAATCGACCAAGAGAGTTCGAAATGGCCTAGATAACGCTTTTGCAGATACATGTTATACGAGATAAGGATTCCTCGCTGAGTGGAAAGATGCTTTTTAGAATTCATTCCCTTCTCCTCGACGGCTTATTTGCTGTTCGGTTACCTCATTATGCTACAAATTCTGAGCCTGAATTAGTCTGTTTAGTCTTTCGAACATTCAGTACAAATACCCAGTTACGGTTCTTTCACATTCTCTCTGTATTTCTTTCTCCCCTATCTAATTACAATTCTGTTTTCCCAGGCCCTTGTGAAAAAAAAAATACAATGTTGCAAAAGAGACCTCCTCCAGCTAGTCTATGGTATGGTTTAAAGCCAACTTAAAAAATCCGGGTCCAACTCCACTAACGTGAAACCTGGGGAGGGGCGAAGCATGCAGTGTATAAGCGTATTCTTGACGCCTTGGCGTTTTTGCCAACAGAGGTGAAACCGTATACAGCTGTGCTGTAAAAGTCTCGTGTCTTTTTAAAGCACGAAGCGTTCTAGCACGCGGTGTAAATGAGTGTCTTGGTGTTTTAGTACCGTGACTACATGAAACTACGGTTGCAGATACGACATTACACGCCGCCAGCCCGAGCCCTTAGGGGTTTCGCCCCTTAAAAAACAAATGAAGCTAACAGCAGAATAAACATATTGAAGGCAAAGTCAATTTGAAGATTTGGGAAAACCAATGAAATGCGTGTGATATTAAAGCAAAGCTTAAATAAATTGAGCGCAAATGAATAAAAAGCAAATGGAAAGCAAGAAAATTCGTAAAACTGTTCCAGACTGGAGTTCGCCACTATAGCAGCTGTTCGAGTTTAGGAGAAAAAAATATGTGGTACACCACTCACTATATTGTAACGGGGCGGCAGAGCACATGAGACCAACTATGGTGATGATGATGATGATGGTTTCCTCAAAGATTTGGGCACGTACCCACAAGGGGGATTGGTCAGGGCTAAATCGGTTGTTGAAATACGTGGGGACCGCAAAATACTAAAGTATTTCCGGAAAGAGGCCGTGAATGGAAACTTAGTTATGAGTAAAACCCGAACTACCCATTAATTAGCACCCTTCAGCCATTCAAATGACCTCAAGCAGAAACATAATTTCCTGACTACCTGTGCTTTTGTACCCGTTCTCTTTATTCTACCTAATGTCTTATCTTTTGTTTATATGCCGCACGGCAAAAATGCGAATTAAAAAAAAAGAAAAAGCCGGGTCCGGCAGCACCTTTGTTGTCGTCGTCTTCGCTGGTCGTTTGGAATCGCGCTGTGGGGTATTGCTAAAATATGCGTCCCGTGACATTATGTATAATGCAAGGCGACTTGTAAGCGTGTAATCACGGGAACCCACAAAAACATGAGAAAACAATCTGTACACCAAGGTAATCACTTCTATGACATAACGCACATTAAATTGCCCAAATAAAGAAATAAGTACATAATATAAGGTAACCACTCACAACGATAACGAAAACCCTTCACTGCGTATCACAAAAGCAAACTATAAACATATGCACCGCATTTACAGAGATAGTACCACATGAACACAAGTGGTCCGAGTTGTGGGGTTTTTAAAAGATTACCACAAGGGTGGCTTGCACTCTTAAAGAAAGCACTAGTCGCAGCTGAGGCAAGCATTATACACATCACAGATGACAGGTCACACGTTGTAGCACTGGGACCCGGGGCACACAGTATTGCAGAAATGCAGTACACTGGTTCCGCGTAAGTCTTATTCAGTTCAACGCTAAGTGCAGCAACGGAGGGCAAACATGAAAAACCCTGGAAAAACTCCCTCCACAACTCTGACACCCATGCTCAAAGGCATGGGCATGCACACAGTGCTGAACAGGGCGCGGATGCAAACCGCTGACGATATCAAGGAGTCGCACCTCTGGCATAGATTGGGAAATCTGTCACCCCTTCTCTGCCCCATCTACCTTTTATTAAGCGTGCTCTTCACACCATCAGGTACATTGTAGCTCATCAGACGAGGAGTTTTGTTTAAATTTGGTCGTCTTTATTCCTATCCTTCTTGTGATTCCATTCCCGTTTGTTCGCTTTTTCGGGGGGCGAGGTCTTGGGGTTTTGAACTTTTACGGTGCAGTCGGCAACCAGACGCAGCTTTATTGCCGAAGTTTAACCACTCCGATTACTTTCTAAACACGTCCATTTGAAACACGTATGTGCGAAGTTGCAGACGCAAGACTTGGTTCAAAAATTCCAACGTTAACTTTCCAACTTTCCACTAACAAATATCTGCTCCTTTTTCGTCGAGTTAATGTCTTTTGTAACGCGCGCTGAACTTGTGATCAATTCTTCATATTTTGTCCCAGTTCATTCCGACCGCAACAAGTGGGCCTATACCCGACCATTCATCGACTTCATGTTTCACCTTTAAACATTTTTTACTTTCTTTTGTAGCTTCAATATAAACATGCTACTATAAGAATATCGGACCGCCGTTAACTTTTAAATCATGCTGGGCTGGTGTATTAAGGGTATGAAACATTCTTTGCCTTAGCTCCGTTTTATTTCGCTTTCGTGTTTTCCCAACACGTATACTTTGGTAGATCATAGTTCTTGGACCAGTCACCTGGGAGGGTATGTCAAGCAAATCAACCACTTTTATCAAGAAAATAAACCGCCAATATCGAATTAGGGTCAATATTGCAAGTTTTGTATGTGCCATTGTTGGAGGAAAAAAAAACAATTCAGGCACCGGAAGAAACTCATGCACCACGCGCACGGATATTGGTAAAGCCAGCTGTAGCCGGCTTCAAATTCCATTGCAGTGCCCTGTTTGATAGGCATAAGCAATAGGACGTAATAAATGACTGCAAAGTCAAAGAGCCGCTCAGGTTTTTAAAACAACTTAAGAAATTGGCAAAACTTGTCATATTTTTAGTGCGTCTTTAATCGGAGCGCATTTAACGCTTTTGCCCTGGTCAATCACCCTTGTGGCAGGTATTTAACAGATCCATGGCATTATCATCATGATTATTTGTCGCGGTCGGTTTAGTCGTTCGATCTACATGGGGTGCGAAAAGCAAATATTGCTTCTTGGTCTGCTGCTGCTGCTGCCGCTTGTTTCGTACGCTTTGCTCATGAATCTAGAACCAAGAAGACCGGAGCGCGATACCGGCTATTTCTGGCACGTAACTGACTTCCACCTGGACTACAATTACCCGGAACGAGGCAGCCACCGTGATAACGGTACCGTCCGGGATGGCCTTGGGCCATACGGCGACATATCCCGCGACTCTCCAAGATTGCTGGTTGAGTCAACTGTCGAGGCGATGAAGCGCATTGAGCCAGCAGTAGACTTCGTACTCTGGACCGGCGACAACCTTGGCCTCGTGAAGAATGCCACGTGGGCCGACCTCTACAACGTGACGCGCTGGATTGGGGACCTGCTGTGGCGAGTCGGACAACGGAATGGCACGGTGCTAGTGCCGACATTGGGTAACCATGACTGGGTACCACAAAATGCTTTAAATGTCAAGGACGCCATCTTCTACCGGGACTTCCTCACACAGGCCGGCTTGAACCGGTTCCTTCCAGAGGACGCCTGGACAACCTTTCAGCGTGGCGGTTACTACAGTCGGCAGTTGTCGGGGAAGATTCGTCTTATAAGCCTCAACACAGCTGTGTGGTACACCTATAACAAGGGTGAACGGCTTTGGCCAAATGATCAGCAGATGACCTGGCTCAGAGGCCAACTGCAGGATGCGCAGCACCGGGGACAGAAGGTCTTCATCTCGGGTCACGTGGGGCCAGGTTACTTCAGCCGTTCCTCTCTGGGCGGTCAACCCTCCGTGGTGTTGTACGGGGACGTCAACGACGGCTACCAGGATCTGATTTCCGAGTACAAAGATGTCGTCGCGGGACAGTTCTTTGGTCACCAACACTGCAACTGCTTCGTCATCCTGTCGAACAGGACCGGCACACCAGTGAGCGCTATACAACTCGCAGCGTCTGTGACGCCTATCGGTAAGCGTCACCCAGACCGCCAATCTTTCGTGGAAGCCAACAACCCGTGTGTGCGGCTTTACAGCTACCGCCGCTCTACGGGCGAGTTGCTTGACTACAGCGTGTATTATCTGGACCTGGTCAAGGCGAACAAGGCCGCGCTGTCCGGACAAAAACCTCAGTGGGAGTTGCTGTTCTCGGCCAGCCGACACCTAGGCGTATCGGACCTGACTACGCCCTCCATGGTAGAGCTTGGCTACCGGACTGCTGGATCAGAAGACCTGCTGTTGCGATATATAAATCTCAGTACGGCGCTTAAGTACTTGGGTCCTTGCGACAGCGGATGCCGCCAGGCTTATCTGTGTGCCATCCTGGCATCCCGAAAGCCTTTCCACGAGACCTGTCTTGGACGGGGTCGTGACAGCCGCCTTCCTGGCATTCACCACCGTGCTATCATACGAACCGGCATGGGACCTCGTGACGTTGTCGTTGGTGTCTCAGTGTCTTTATTTATAGTGGCTGGCATCATCCATCTCGCACGCGTAAAGAGGGCCGGCATGATGCGGGGACCGCGCTACCAGCGGTTCTTGTGACTGGTGCGCCGCGTTCGCCGAAGTGTGCTGTTCTTGTAACAGACAACAATAGAAGCTCTTCTACGGTACTAATGAACCCTGTTTCATGGGCGTTTACTTCTACTACGTTGCCACAACTAATGCCGCAGGAGTTCTTGAGGATGGACGTTTTCTTATGCTTACCGTGCCGAAACTGGATGTATATTATGGAGGCTTTTGTAACATAGGAACTTCGAAAAATTTGAACCTCCTATACAGTTTTTGTGAGTTGTACAAATTTATATGCTCGTATATATGATCCTTAACATTTTCTACGAATTGTTTCGATTTTTATGCATAAATATACTCAGTGAAGCGAAACTAATGTGGGACCAAAGACGCTCGAGTATTTTTATCGCACCAAAAGCGTCACCGCGTTTACAGCGAATCGAAGCATATAGGATGAGGAAAAAACTTAATCGTATTGTCTAGAGTGCCGTGCGACGACAATAGAACATATAAGATTAGGCAAGCTCCGCCCAAAGCGTCGGTAGTTTTAGTGTGGCTCGTTTTGTGGAGGTTATTAAATCTCAAAAGGTCTCGCCTGTGTGGCTGCTAAAAATAGAGCACCTTACGTCATTCGAAGAATTTTAAAGGAGACCACTAGCCCTACGTCGGGCCGCCTCAGCACGTTGTTGTTGCATATCATTTACGCTGTTGATCTGCAATGTGCAGTGAATTGTCGAATCCAGGCGATAAAGAAAAGAGGTAGTTTTATTGTAGAGGATCCGGCTTAGCTTCGTAATCGTATGGACAGAGGGTCGACACCGGCTCGGCGTCGGTTGTTTTTTTTTTCATTTTTAAATTGAACTGTAATTTTTATAGCTTAGGTTAGTTTTGGTGTTTTAAATGGTTTCTTTATGTGCGTTAGGTCATGTTATGTTATTCTTAGGTTCGGTTGTCTAGCTTTACATCATCTAGAGACGTGTAGTGCCAGACGCGGCAATTTTGTTATAAAACGCCAGTGGACGTCGATGTAGTGGAATGCTTATAATACCGTCGGACGGCACTCTAGACACGGTCAAACTTTATTTGCATTATGCAATTGAGGGGCGGGTGGTGACCGCAGGGAGAAGCCCAGCAATGACTTCGGCAAAACGTTCTACCGTTGCTTCTTGGACCCGGAAGCGAGAGGCGCCCAACCCCGGCTACTTTAGATCAATACACAGGTCCACGGCAAGGCGCAAAAGATGCGGCCTCATCGTTTGGCACATGATGCCTTCATGTCCGCATGGGGGGCATAGGGGCGATGAGCGCTGATCAGGGTGTACGCGATGAAGGTATTTGCGTCACGGAAGCGTGTTCGTTAAAGGAAGCCGCCACAAGCGTTACTCGGTCGTAGAAAGTGAGGGGTGGGCTGTGGGGCATTTCGGCCGAAGGAGGCGGTAGTGCGCGTTGATAGCCGTGTACGGAATAACGTTATCTTAAGTGGATAGCGCACCATGGTTAAATGTTACAAAGGAATACCTTGGTCTAATACACGCCATCCCCACGCTTTTGGAAATTATCAATATTGCCAGAAGAGCGCATTATCGAAATCAAAGGTGTCCGTGGCCACGGCCATGTAACTTGAAAAGCAACGGGGCTTCGTTTCTTCAAGTGCAATGACGTACGCGGGCAGCTAAAAGTATTCGCGTATGCAGGTAAATCTCAAAATTTTGCTCGTTGTGATGCGTGGCTGCGCTTCATAACGATGTAAGGCGTCCGTAAATAGCATCCTCGAAGATACAGGGTGACATTACTTCCTCGCGCTCCATTTATGTGTGTTTGGAGTGTGTTTTATTATGCTACACTTTTGTCACCTTGGATTTATTAGATGCTCGATGGAAACTTTCAACGTGGTTTGTTTTTTGAATAATTGGTCGTAGGGATTTGCCCTTAAAAAGACGCACAAGGAAAAAAGTATTAGTCCAGCTTCACTGACCTAACGTCGCAAAAACTTATGTTAACAGTGAAGCTTCCTTGCGTTCCCTAATCGTAAGACTAAGCTTCATAGAAGTTCTCAAAGCCAGCAGCAGATCATAGACTTATTGGCCAGCAAAAGCGCGACCAACTGAGGCAATGCGCGAATATGAAAAAAAAAACTACGCATAAGAGGTGAAGAGACACATAGAACACCTCAAAGACAGGTATCTGAAAACGAAGTAGAGTGTGGAGCAACCTGGACCTTGCATCGGTCTCCCAAGTGAGGTCTTGAACAAGCCTTTCTCTGACTCTGAATTACGAACCGCCACTCTCATCCAACGCGCTTGGCGCTTACATGCTCTGGAATAATTTTTTCCTCCTCATCCTCGGCGTGCAAAAGCTAAGACTGGTTATCTATCCATGCCGCGCTCTCTCACTTTTCCGACCACTAAAGCACACGTTTTTCCGACGTATATTGGAAAGCATATCAAACCCTCTTTTAAAGCAAAGCTTTTTACCTCTACCCCCAAGGGCTCTGTGGCGACCGTTGGTGTCAACAGAAAACTCTCGCGAACATATAAAAGAAGCTGCTGGCACCGCCAGGAATCGAACATGACAGGAACAGAGAAATGGGGCGAGAGCCTGTTGTCTTACCGCTTAAGCCACGAGCCCACGCGGAGACAGGTGAGACAGACGATGCACTCGCCAAGCACATCTGCAGCATTACGCCCTGCGTTCTCGCTGAATACCACGTGATAAAGTGACGCAACCTCTCGCGTTGTTGTGCGATCCACCAACGGCACGTGTAGAGTTCGTGCGCGCCTTGCGCATGCGCTACGAGTTAGTAAACTTTAAAAAAAGCTCAAACCAATGCATGGCATCTCACTGCTCTTCCGTCTCTGCCGCCGATCTCGTCGCCTCTTTCGGCGGCTGCAGAGACGAAGGAGAAGTTAGATCGTCTAACACCGGGTTTGAGCTTCCTTTAATTTTATAAAAAAAAGTTTCCACTCATGTGCTTCCCCAATACAACTGAACCAACCACCATTCGTGAATCATGACTTGATTTAACTTTAGCAAAATTATCTCTTTGAAGTAATAAAAGGTGTGGTTCAATGCATTTAATTTTGTCTCTGGATTCACTTTTTTGTAGAGCCACGTGCGTTTGTGAATTCAAGTGACGTCGCATGGGTCAACATTGTTGGTGTCGTTTACAGCTTTGCTTTCCAACCACCTTCGCAAGGTGGATTGGTGCGTATTTTCTATCACTTTCTTTCAATATTCACTACATACAAAAGGCACGCTTTTGAAGATAAGGTCTGATACAATGCTTGTCTGAATCTGCGTACGCAAGTTCTGACCTCGACCACCTCCGGCACTCAGGGAAGTGCCAGATTAGTCAGTCACGGTCTTGTTAAGCTACCCTCAGCAGCTTCCGCTGTGGTGTCCCAAATTTAAATCAATACCTGTACCGCTGCAATCTGCCCCTTCACCACTCTGTGATTTTTGTAACAAATAAGAAGCAACGGAACATTTTTTACTCTCATTGTTTACTCTCACTTCTCTATACAAAAAAGATACTTGGAAACCAGGTTTAACCAATGGGCCCTCCCACTGTCTGTTCCTTTAATCTTATCGTTCAGGGCGAAGGTGCGGGTTTTAGCCGCGAAAGTCTTTCCTGCGGCGTACACTTATTACAAAGAGGTGAACAGCGCAACACAGACAAAACACATGAACAAAGTGGCAACCACGAGCGCTGAAGCCTTCACCATTGCAAGTACACTTATGCATTTCGGGATCTGGCTGTCTCCCTTTGCAATCCCCCAGATGGCCATGCCGTGCTTCCCTTAAAAACCTCCCAGCGTCTATGATAATTGCTATCAGTGCCTTCCCGCCCGCTGCCTCTCCTTCACCAACTCGAGCCCTTTCCTACGTTGTCAAAAAGAATTGTTCAACCTCCCCTTGCCGTGACACGACTGCACAGTTTATAGCTCCAAACTACCCCAAAAATGGCTGAAGTAATCCGAAGTGCGAGGCTTAACACAACTGAGTCATTACATTAGAACGCACCTCCCGCCTTAGCATAACCAAACAAACGGCAGCTATAACTGTTGCATTAGGCAGGATGTTTTTGAAGTTGACGAAAAATTGGCCCAACTTGCACTAGTGGTGCAAGGCTGGCGAAACAGCAAAGCTGGCCCCCTCTGCGACCCCTTGGTCGGAGACCCGCTGCTGCATCATCACCATCAGCTGCAGCCCACTAGATCCGCTTTAGGACGAAGGCCTCTCCCCTCGACCTCCAACGGCTCCTGTCCCGCGCCGCTCGAGTCCATTCTTTGCCTCTGAATTTTCTTATTTGGTCCATCCATCCAGTAATTGGCCTTGCTGTTTTTTCTAGACCCGTCTTTCGGTCTAGCTAGTATCACCTGCAACCGGCAGTGCAAACTTGGCACCGGGAGCGCGAACTTGTCTATGCTTGTCACTCTAGGCGTGAGCGCACGTGCACTACCAGTAGATCACGCCACAGATCCCGCCACGAACTATGGCGGGGTGCTCCCCACTTATTCGTCAGCTGGACAGGTGGCCGTCTCCACATGTGCATTGTGAAGAATGGCTTGACAGATTCGTCGTCATCTCCGCCGCGGCGGACCCGTGGCACGTCGGTCTCCGCGAGGCACGTGTTCACATGTGCCTGATCTCCTCATGTGGCGTAAGCCCACGCGTACGCCTGGACAACGCAGGGCGTTCGCCGCGAGGCACGCGCTCACGTTCGCTCGGGGATTTCTGTCTCCGCCGGACGGATTTTCGTGGGCCGAAACACCTCTGCAGTTAAAAAGCTGTTAACTTTAACTGAAGGGTGTTCGAAAAAATACAGATACAAAAGTCAAGCCAGTGTCTATGAAAAACTACTCACACGCCGAAAGAAAAGACACTCTGTTTTCCGTTCCACCAGTATGCGAAAATAAAAGGTGAGAGGTTGCCGCGATTAAGATATGCGAAGCAGAAAAATGGGAATTGATCAAAAGGTGCCCCCATAGCATACAAAAACGCATCACAATCATAACTATTGTCGTGATGATGATCATGATCACCATCATCACGTTCAACACACGTATCAGCTTCAACGCTTTTCTGAAGCCTCTGCTCAGCTCACGTGGTCACAGGCGTCGCTTGAGCCTCACGTACTTGCGCAGCTGTGTTCGAGAAAACGAAGATGGCGGCAGCGCAACGCCTCCAGTCGTCACGCGAACTCCCTAGCCGCTTCTGTAACAGCACGCGATCTGCTTATGATTTAACAGTTGTCGCAAACACATGGCCACATTCGGAGGTCTCCGCGTAAAGCTCACAAGAGGTAGCGGCAGACAAAAAAAATGTGCGCGGGCGTGTCCACATACGACATGGGAAATGTCCGCTATACGTCAAATGATTGTCGCTAGGGGACGAAATGTGACGTTTCTGTCGTTTACTCTCAAACTTCACTGGATGCTTCAACCAAGCAATTCCACAACGAACGAACTCTGTAAAACAGAATGTAACAAATATATATCGGCCATTAACCAAGTCGAAAATTGCCGCGCTCGCGTGATTGTCATGTTAAGGCAGGGTTGAAACAATCAGTATCTGAAGCTTTCGTTCTTTCGCAACCTGAGTTTCAATCAGGAAACTTTAAAAGCAAGTTCAAATCTCTGTTGGTCCTGCATTGAACTGGCGAATTCGTGCTTGGAGTAGGAGGTTGAAGAGCTAGCAATAGTCTACATACCATTCCCGGGCGACGACTGCAACAGTGGACTAGTTATGCTTCTACCAACGCTTCTCATATTCTACATCCCAGGTAAGCACAGTTCTGTAAGTACTCTTCCTAAGACAAACGCTGCCGCTCTAATGAAGCAACAAACGGCCCTTTGTAATGAATAGTTGTGTGCTATGTGTATTGTCATTATCTGGCATCCTCAGGAAACACTCTCTTCCACTGCATCCGTCCTGAAAAATCGACGATAATAGCATGCTCGACGAGCCCCACTACCTTTGCAATGACGATATGAAGGACGAGCGAATGAATGCTCACGGAAAAAAACGGTGCTTTGGTTTCATACTGATTCGATGCTTGGAGGCAGCGAAGGGTAGCATAAATTATTAGTGTTCAGTCTCCAAGTGTGTTACTGTTCAATTTCCTTTTCACGCGGAAACACGCACCCCCAGCGTGTGAATTGTTCAGGAGTGCGTGGTTTCTAAACGACATATAAAATGCAACGAGGAGGCAAAGAAAGAGAGAGAGAGAGAGAGAGAGAGAGAAACATTTTAATGAGCTCCAATGTGAGAGTGGAACCCTAGTCCTGGAATATACGCGTTGCCCTATAGCTGTCTTGGCCCGTCTCACCAGGAGAGTCTCGTCCTCCGGTTGACAGCTGGTCAACAGTGTTTCCCACAGCTAAAAAAAGGAACTGGTGGAAAGGGGTGGTAGGGAGGCGTCCAGTAGCTTCCCTACGCAAGAGGTAACGGAAATAGGCCTGAGATTGTCTAGGCAAATTTAGCGCATAGGCCATAGCAGATGCAGCATGCAGCACCATAGCCCTAGCTATAAATGAGTCCCGGTATGCTAGCAAAGTTTACATCCATTGTTTCGTGCCGAATTCAGCCTGTACATGCGTCTGTTGCATAGACTTGCAGCGCCATTATCAAGATCTATTTTGCCTTGTCATGCTCGAAAATAAAGCCTTTGCGTTCTTGCGATTAATCACAGGGGAAGACTTGTGTGAGAAAGCCCTGCGTT
The DNA here is from genome assembly GCF_048455015.1 of Haemaphysalis longicornis. NCBI lineage: Eukaryota > Metazoa > Arthropoda > Arachnida > Ixodida > Ixodidae > Haemaphysalis > Haemaphysalis longicornis. The sequence continues at coordinate 154,379,954 of NW_027526385.1, read as the reverse complement.
GATAATACATGATGAAGAAAGACGTACGAAATTGACTGCGGTTTTTCAACACCGCGTACTCAAAGCATGTTGTCGTAACCCTGTCAAAGCTATTTTTTCGTTACAGTCCAGCTTGGGACTCCGCCTGCGGTAGAAATAATCGTAGTGGTTCTGGTCGAGTTCATCGGAAATATCGGTTCTGTTCCAGTTCGGTTTCATTTCGGCACACTCTTCGAAACAATATGGAAGCACTTGAACTATCTCTACAACGTTTTTGTGTTCATAGCCATAAAAAAAGCTTAATTCAGATCGTTATGTCCTTGTGGCGAAATCAAAGAAAAGGCCTTTGGCGCTTCTCACAAAATCTCGCCGATTTTGCTTCCTTTGCTGATGTTAAATCGCAAACCGGTATTAAACGTGCGTATTTAAAACGCAGTAAAAATCTGTCCTCAAATATGTAGATGACCGTATGCTGTTTGTTGATTGCACCTGTTTTACCGGGTCTATGATTAATGTCTTAAGGCTGTTTAGACAAGGAAGCAAATGCCTGACTTTATTGCCTGACGTTCCCAAGTATGAAGTGAGAATTCCTTGACCAGTTGCAAGTTTAAGAAGGAAAATGTTGCTGGACGTATTCCTCCCGATTTGTAAAACAACTTTCGTGTTCTTATTCGGCGTATTCACAGATTGCTGAGAAATAAGAAAGAAAGAAATTGCTCAGAAATACTTTGTAAGCTCGATCGAGTCTGAACGCCGAAACTGATGCAGCACCAGGCGCTACGCGGATTAGGCCGGCCAGCTAGCTCGCTCTGTTAGAGCGTCGTGCTAATAACGCGAAGGATGTAGGTTTGGTCCCTGCGGGGGCCAGTGTTTTTCTTATTATGGTACAATTTTTTTGCACCGTTTTTAAAATAATACTTAAGGGCGCTACACGGATGTGGTTTATTGCTCTTTATACTGTGCAGGTTCGGGGAAAGAATTGTTAAGTGGAGTTAAACAAATGTCGGTGAGGTCATCAGTCGAAAGCTTCTTCTTCCAACTACATACCGGAACGCTACCCGCCAGTCCATGGCTGCGGGAGAAATGAATATTTGTAGGGAGGTCAGTGAATTGTCGACATTGTGGTAAACTGGAGACCATGGAACACATTTTTTTCGACTGTTCTGACACAGTCGTCCACTGGGACATTCCCCAGCGGGCACTAAAGAAAGGTCTGCCGGTATGTCCGTACGGAGTATGTTTTCTTCCAAACGTAATGATGGAGGCATGCCAATTGACATTTTCATAGCCTTGAGCCTGCGCAGTCGCTGGAAACCTCGTATGGCCCTGTGAGATGCAGACCCGGATGCACGACCGGCTAAGGAGTAGTTTAGTGAAAGCAGTGCTTATATCAGAGATGTGATGAACAACCTGACTGGGCTAACAGCTTGGATCAACAAGCTAGCCTGAAACGCTTTTAATACGCACCACCCGTACCAGCGGGAGAGGTTTTTGTCATTATCTTGTGTTGAACCGCCATTCTTTTGTTTTTTGTTCACTGTACCAAGCCGCTAATAAGGAGAAGTAACCCGGCCCCCGAGCTGAGTTGGTTAGAGCGTCGTGCTAATAACGCGAAGGTCGTAGGTTCGATGCCTGCGCGGGCCAGTGTTTTTTTTTCTTTTGGCGCTATACTAATTTTCGCTCACCACTTTTCTAATTACCACGTGAGCAGGCTGCGCTCCTGTGTTCACGTCGTACATGTTACGCATACGACATACTGTCAACGTAGTTTCCAAGCTTGAGCCTGAAACTCGGCATTGATTCAGCATAGCAGTGCTGAACAGCTGTATATGAAAATCCTGGTCATACAAAACAAAATGATTTTACCTTAGAAGCCACACACTGCACTCAAATACACTAAATCAGACATTAAAGGAAGAAAATACAGACCGAATAAATCCAGTTGGTGGCACTAAGAATGCAGCCTGAAAGACCACGGAAGGAAGAGAGAGGGAGAGGGAGAGAATAAAAACGGTTTCTTAACAGTAGCTGCGAGATACGACCACAAACGCTGAAATTGTGGGACGCGTGACGTATCAAGAGGAGGCACAGCAGCCAATCATTTCCCTTCCCAAACGGCGTTCATCCGAATCTGAGCACTGATGGGACGCGTGCTAGGCGCGCCTTCGCTTGATGTTTCTTTGGACGGCAGTTCCTTAAGGACGATGTCGCTGCCCCTACCAGGGCTGCTCACTACAGCTATCTCGCTGCTCGTTTTTCCCGTTGCGTTTGCTTTTACAGGCATTTAGTGGCGCTCAGCTCCTTGTTATCTCCGACGTAAATTTTTGTTCTTTGCTGAGCACGAGGTCGCGGGTTCGATTCCCGGCCGCGGCGGCCGCTTTTCTGATGGAGGCGAAAAGCAAAAACGCCCGTGTGTACGAGATTTCGGCGAACGTTAAAGATTCCCAGGTGGTCAAAATTAATCCGGAGCCCTCCACTACGGCACGCCTCATCGCCTGCGTTGCGTCGGCGCGTTAAACCCCACAATCAATCAATTTTTTTCTTGCGGCGTTTTCAATAACACATATATTGTATGGCATGCAATACCATTCGTACCATTCCATTTCGGAAAACTTCACCAAGCTTACCTATGTACTCAAGCCGTCATAAAATAATAATACACTAATCCCTCGTTATAACGACGTGAGCGGAACGGCCATAAAGTTTGTTATAAGCAGTATTTCGATATAAGAGTCCACTCGAGAAAAGGTAAAGTAGTTGAGCTTTAATTGTACCACAACTGCAAGGAATCAAATCACAATGTATTCAGTGAAGCAAAGCTTTATTCAGGTGCAAAAAAGGCAGTGACGTTTGGCTGTTTCAAGTTCTTGCCGGGCACTGGCAACCCCTGCTCCAATTTGACCAAACATTGCATGAGTGCATGGTCGGCGACCATAAAAGTGGCAGAGGCTGTGGCTGATTTACAGGGGGGCGTGCGGGCGTCATGGAACGCTACGCGAGTTTGCGCTGCAAATGCCTTGGCTCGAGTCTGAGGTGGTGTTTGTCGCACTCAAAAAACGATTAACCGCTCATTCTGGGTACGCAGCGCAATCATGAAAAGTGACCTGTTTTGCACTAGGGGCTTTGCATGATCATTGGAAAATTTTTTTTCGAGGTGTACAGCAGTGACGTTTGCAAAACAACAATTTTTTGGCGCTCCGTTGTCGGCCACAAGGCTAATTCTACGGTTCGAGTGTAGGTGTTCACGCAGCGTCGCGTCCACGCCATTGACATGTCTAGGAACAAAATTCAGTGATCCTACCACGCATTCGGACCGTTTGTTCAAAGTCGGATGGCGTGAATCGAGCATGAGCGGCTCGAGAAAATCGCCGGGCAAAAACCAGATTGCGTTGACCCGCCATGTTGGCAGCCTGACTCGCCGCTGGGTCACCGCCAGGTCGCCGCTGCTCGGCCATGCCTCTGCTCACCACTTCGCTCTAAGCGGGTTAAGCTCTTCGTGCACTTCGAGTAATGCGGCCTAAAATGCATGCGTTTGGTTTGGGACCAGAAGAAATTTCGAATAAAGCGATATTTCGAGTAAAGCCGGTTCGTAATAACGAGGGATTAGTGTAATAATAATAATAATAATTATAATAGTAATATAATCAATCAATCAATCAATCAATCAATCAATCAATCAATCATGTTTATTTACGTGCCCAGGAACAGCCTGAGTGCTGGCGCACGTGAAAACAAAATACAAGAAACATATAGCAAGAAACAAACAAGCGACAAGACACACACAAATTGAAGTAGTGAAAATGACAGAAATAAAGCACAGGCGGAGCCTGGGTACAGGTAAAAAATAAAAAAACGAGATGCCTATGTTGCTCTGCGTGTCGTAAAGGCCACACGACAGGTAGAGCAACAAACTTTGACAGTAATACAACAAAAACAACAGCAAGAGTGTATAGACGAATGATAAGACGAACAAATGACAGTCAACAGTTTCAAAAATAGGCAACTATCAGTTGGATAGACACAACCGCAGAGAAACCAAATTCTAGAAAAAAAATGACAGATATATCCTAGATGTTTAACATACTACTACTACTACTACTACTACTAATAATAATAATAGCAATAATAATAATCAATCAATCAATCAATCAATCAACCTTTATTTTTGGTGCCCAGGAACAACCCTAGGGTCTTGGTACTGGTACACCATATACAAGCATTCATAAAAACAAACTAAAATCAAGACAACACAACACAGAAAACCATATATATGAAGGAAACAATAAGGTAAAAATAGTTACAGAGATCCCAGAAAGCAAAACAGCAAAAAAAAGGAAGCCTAGTGTTAGAAGCCATGACACCCGGCCAGCAAAAACGTTGAAGGCACGTGAAAAATTGAAAATACACAAGCAAATACTCAATGAACATGACGGAGATAGGTTATACACATAAAACAAAGGTTTGGTAACAAAATGTTAGGAAGTTTCAAAATGGAAAAACGAAGTTCAGCGTTACAAGCACTGACACTTAAACCGACAGAAATAATAATAATAATAATAAAATTATTAATAATAACAATCCTTTATTTTCTGTGCCCAGCAACAACCCTAGTGTCTTCGTACTGGTACACCATATACAAAACATTCATAACAACAAACTAAAATCAAGACGACACAACACACGAAACCATATGCATTACAGAAACAATAAAGTAAAAATAGTTACAGAAATCTCAGAAACTAACAAATAAAAAAAAAAGAAACAGGAGGCCTAGTGTTGCAAGCCATGACACTCGGACAGCGAAACGTTCAACGCACGTGAAAAAAGGGAAATGTACAAGTAAGTACTCAATGAACATGACAGAGATAGGTTATACGCATAAAACGAAGGTTTTATAACGAAATGTTAGGGAGTTTCAAAATGGAAAGAAATTCAGCGTTACAAGCACTGACACTCAAACCTACAGAAATTTAAGCAACGCAAAACTAGGAAAAGTGAATAACAAACAAGCAAGAAAATGATTTGCCTAAAATAATACGCACATAAATTTGGAATAACGTAAAGGCACTAAAGCTACACCAGTTTTTGTGTCATTAGAGAACAAAGGAAAAGGGCTCTGGAATATATCAACACGATCGGAATATTCATTTAGGCACATTGTATTCTGCAGATGCACGAGCGTCTTCTACCTAAAGCATCTGTTCTAAAAGTTCGAAATGTTAGGAAAAGTTTGTTCGGAAAGTTGACATTGATTATTGTAAATTAGAAGTCACACAAAATATCACCATTAAGAAGTTTTAAAGAAAGATAATATCAGCTCGCATTCGTCGACACTAAAGGGAAGGAAGACTTTTCAGAAAAGGCAAACTGCCGTTTGCGTCTTCTGGCACATGACGGAAACCGTACTTATAGATAGAAAGGAACCTATTTTGAACCCTTTTGATACGGCCACTATTGGACTTGCAAGTTCCATTCCAAACAACAAAACCATATTCAAGAAGAGGTAAGCAGAGAGCCGAATACAACTTTAAGAAAGGAAGAGGACCTTTAAACTCTCTAGAATACCTCAAGCAGCACCCAGACATAGAAGAGAGCGACGGGTGATTTGTATAACGTCCGAAGAGAAAGTCAGAGAAGAATCAAATAGTACTTTCAAGTTCCGAATTTCTGTCGCCCCCGGCAATGCAGTGCTTGCAGTTTTATAGGAGCTGTTGAGTTTTTATAGTATAGGAGACAACTTTCGTTTTTGAGGGGTTCACAATTAGGTCGTTTTTGGTGCACCAATGATGGAATTACACGATATCAGCCTGAAGATAAGTACAGTCGTGAACATTACGCACTTTTCTAAAGATTTTCATATCATCAGCAAAAAAGGAGGATTTTGAATTTCAGAAGCAACATCGTTAATTAAAATGGAAAAAAGAAGGGGACCCAGAACGGAGCCCTGGGGTATACCACTAGTTGCTCTGTACCTAAATGAAGTTTGACCGTTAACACTTACATAGAAATATCGGTCCTGGAGATAGCAACGTGTAAGACCCACCAAAGAAGCGTGGACATCTAACAGAATGAGCTTGGCAAGCAATAACGAGTAGTTGACTATATCAAAGGCCTTGCTCATGTCATAGTAGACCCCATCAAGCGGCCTTCTACCAACGATTGCTGGGACAGCCTGCTCCATGAAGCACGCGAGGTTTGTGGAAGTTGAACGACCACGCATAAAGTCATGTTGATCAGGAATGAGGACGTGCTTAAGTAAGAAAGACAAGACCATATGACGAGATAACTCGAATATTTTAGAGGCGGAACAAAGCATCGAGACTGGCCTATAGTTTATGGCGTCAGTTTTTGGGCCTGACTTGAATACAGGTAATACGCGAGAGATTTTCCATGAGCAAGGGAACGTGCCAAACCGGAGACAGTTATTAAATATGGAAGTGAACACAGGAACGAATATATTTTTGTGACGAGATGCCAAATCAATCCCCCGTGCACGGGTATGTGCCACGATGTCAGGCGCGCTGATGATGAGAAGGCAGCGGGAGTGCGAGAAGCGGGACGGAACGGCGACATCGGCTCGAGCTCGGGGCCGCGCTTGGAATCGCGAAGAAACCCATTAACGGCGCCCGTGCTACCGCGACGGGACGTCGACAGCTCTTGCCGGGGCTACAGGGCCATCGCCACAGCGCCGTATACCCGTGTCTGTCGCTGCGCCGGGCATCCGCGCCTTGCGCCGGGTCGCCTGGTCGTCGGGCCAACCAGGAGGGGGCCGCAACCTCTTCGGGCAGACCACCCGTTGGATCCACCCCACTACCTGTGCCTGCAGCCGCTTCTACCGTGCCTGGCGCTACTGGACCTCATCGGACGCTGCGCAGCAACGTGAGCACGTTCGGTTGGCATCAGGCGCTGACGCCGCACCCGACTAAGGTTACTGGACTAGCGTGACTAGGACTGACAAGGACTGCTGTCCTCTTTCCTTTCTCCCAGTCTTATTATTTGTTTTTTTTCTTTCGTTCCGCGCACCACGTGTCTCACGTTCCGACAATACAACCACCGCATTCTTCATCCATGCCATGTCTCCGACCCTTATGACTTCTGGCACGTGTCTCGGCTAACCCGAAATCTCATCACAACTGGCGTCCGCGAGAGGACCTCTCAACAACATCTAGAGAGGACGACGAGATTTGCGCCAGAGTTGTTCCGGCCTGAGAAGCGAAATGGAGGTTGAAAAGCTTGTAGCAAGTGGAAAGGAGCTAGGACTCCGTGACGCCGAGCTGCGAGAGTGGGTGAAAGCGGAACAAGACCGGTTGAGAGACCAAAGGGCAGCAGAACGTGAGGTTGTGAAGGCAGCAGCAGATCTGGAGCGTGCTAGGCACGAGAACCTGCTGCTTAACCTAACGCTCCAGGAAGGCGCGCGAAATAATCCGCAAGCTGATGGCTCTGTTGCAGGCGCGGCTCAGGCAGAACCAACGATTTTTGCCAGCCCCCACAAGTTCATACCTCCGTTTGACGAGCGTAGAGATGACCTTGATGCGTACCTGCTTAGGTTTGAGAGGGTCGCGCGCGCGCAAAAATGGCCGGAGGACAAATGGGCCGTAGGACTCAGCACCTGCCTCACCAGTGATGCCCTCTCCGTGATAGGAAGGATGACGCCAGAAGATTCGCTGGACTACCAGAAGGTCAAGCTGGCTCTCCTTCAGCGGTTTCGTTTTACCCCTCAAGGGTATAACGACAAGTTCCGCCTGGCCAAAGCTGAGAATGGAGAAACCGGAACCCAGCTTGTTTCCCGCCTCTCTGGATATTTCGACCGGTGGTTGGAGCCGTCTGGGGTGCCCAAGACATACGAGGCAGTACGCGACAAGATGATCGCTGAACAATTTCTACGGTGCTGCTCCTCCCAGCTGGCAATCTTCATCAAGGAGAGGGAATGCAAGTCCACAAAAGAGATCGCCGAAGCATGTGACCGCTTCCTTGAAGCTCAGAGGGTCGCAAACCTGGGCAAGTTCCGGGACGAAAGGAAAGAGCCCCATGTCGACACCCCTACCAAAAGAGGCCCCACATGTTTCATCTGTGGCAAAACCGGACATTGTTCTCCTGACTGCAGGATAGCAGCCCGGGCTGCCCGCTGTGAAAACTGCGGAAAACGGGGGCACAAGACGGACAGCTGCCGGTCCAAACCGCCAAATAACAAACAGGTCTCCGCTTGCACTTTTGCAAAACGCCCTTGCAGAGGAGTGAATACGGACACTGGCGGCAAAGGCAAACGCAAACTGGCCCCCACACATTCAGGGGGTGAAGAATGCGAGCTCCAAAAAGGAAGCCTGGCAAGCAGCATGCCTGTGGCCACCGGCCAGGTCTACGGGCGGTTGGTTTCCGTTCTACGAGACACCGGCTGCGACTCCGTCATCGTGCGTCGGGAACTTATTCCAAACAGTTGCCTCACAGGCCAGGCGTCGACAGTCCTGTTCGTAGACAACACCACGCGGCGCCTTGAGGAGGCATACATTTACGTGGACACGCCGTATTTCACAGGACACGTTCTGGCGAAATGCATGGCCGACCCCCTGTATGATCTGATACTGGGGAACATACCTGGTGTTAGGGATCCCAACAGTCCTAACCCTGCATGGAAGCCAAAGCAACCAAGGCATCCAGCAACTCCAGCGGTGCTCGGTGGAGAAGCACATCCTTCTTCGGCCGACGAGAACACCAGCCGTGTCCATCAGAAGGTACAGCGTAACCGGCCGGCAAGTCCCATCATGTTCGCCGGGGTTACCAGAAAAGAGATGCGGCAACAGCAGCAGCTGGACAAGACTCTGGCCAACTGCATGAAGATGGCAGCGACAGAGTCGTCTTCTGATAAGGAGAACCCCTGCAAGTTTGTTTGTGAAAAGGGGCTGCTGTACCGTCGGTACGCGTTACCATCTGGCCGCTTCAACCAGCAACTTGTTCCACATCCTTTCAGAGAAGCGGTCATGAGGAAGGGCCATGAAGGAGTCCCAGATCATCACCGATTTTTAAAAACAACTAAAAGAATCCTCCGGGAGTTCTATTGGCCAACCAGTTACGCCGACCTCCGAAGATTTATGAGGACTTGCCAGCCATGCAAGACGGCAAATCCGAAAATCGAGGTGAGCATTGCTCTTTCGAGAAAGATGCCTACTGTTGGCCTGTGCGTAACAGAAAGTCTGCTTTCAAGCAAAACGACAAGCCCGTAGCGCACCGACAGGCCACGCCGAATAGAAGCATCTGTGCTGTGAGGTCAACCTGTTCAACCTTGTTTTGACGTCTCGGCAGTGTTGCGTTGTCCAGACGATGCTCACTGCCGGTTCACGAAATCTGTTGACTGTGCGAACAGTGTTTCTGTTTTCCTTTTCCTCCTCACCGCATCCCGCCCACCGGTGTCATTTGAAAGTGTGTGCGGCTCCGCCCCAGCAACTTTCTGAAGCCGGGGGTAGTGTGACGAGATGCCAAATCAATCCCCCGTGCGCGGGTATGTGCCACGATGTCAGGCGCGCTGATGATGAGAAGGCAGCGGAAGTGCGAGAAGCGGGACGGAACGGCGACATCGGCTCGAGCTCGGGGCCGCGCTTGGAATCGCGAAGAAACCCATTAACGGCGCCCGTGCTACCACGCCGGGACGTCGACAGCTCTTGCTGGGGCTACAGGACCATCGCCACAGCGCCGGATACCCGTGTCTGTCGCTGCGCCGGGCATCCGCGCCTTGCGCCGGGTCGCCTGGTCGTCGGGCCAACCAGGAGGGGGCCGCAACCTCTTCGGGCAGACCACCCGTTGGATCCACCCCACTACCTGTGCCTGCTGCCGCTTCTACCGTGCCTGGCGCTACTGGACCTCATCGGACGCTGCGCAGCAACGTGAGCACGTTCGGTTGGCATTATGCGCTGACGCCGCACCCGACTAAGGTTACTGGACTAGCGCGACTAGGACTGACAAGGACTGCTGTCCTCTTTCCTTTCTCCCAGTCTTATTATTTGTTTTTTTTTTCTTTCGTTCCGCGCACCACGTGTCTCACGTTCCGACAATACAACCACCGCATTCTTCATCCATGCCATGTCTCCGACCCTTATGACTTCTGGCACGTGGCTCGGCGAACCCGAAATCTCATCACAATTTTCATATGTTTTTAGAATGGCAGCAGGAATACTATCTGGCCCACAAGAAAGCGAGCGCTTTAGCCGCTTGATGCTGGTCCGCACGATGTTCTGATCTAGTTGGAAACAACCAGAGTTACCGATCTGGTGTAAAGGGACGCTGCTGTTATCACTACCACCACCGATTCGAAAAAAGAAGAAAACTGACGAGCAAAGCAGTTGGCCACCTCCGCAACCTCATTGCCATTGGAGTTTAGTAAACGAATAGATTCTTTAGTTTTACTAGATCTAGAATGAATGTACTTCCAGAAGGCTCCCGGTTGATGAGTTGCTTTAGGTTTTAGGTTGCGTGTTTCTAGAACTTAAGGAAACGGTGGGGCATTGTAGGACGGCAATAGGAAATAGAAAGAGGAAGATGAAATCTGTCGGGTATTACTAAAGAACAATCAGAGCGTGACACACTAACGTCATCAAAGTTCGAAAAACACAGGTCCCGAATGTTTCCACTGCAGTTTTCTATGTGATTACGCTGTGCCTTGGAAGTGAAACACGAAAAATCTAGTAATCTATTGCCCTTCTGCTCAATGTGGTGGTTATAGTGGGTTAGATGGCTCCACTGTACGCCAGGAGCGTTGAAGTCTCCAAGGAGGAGTACCTTGCGGTTGCAATGAGTAATAAGCTTCTGTTCAATGGAGGAGATTAACCGATAGAACACGTCAGGAGCTACATCAGGGGGAATGTAAAGAACACCAACTAGAAGTTTTTCAGTTTTAGAGAGAGGAATTTCAACCCAAACAAACTCATCTGCGTTCTCACTATCACTACGTAGCACACGGGAGAGATTTGTTGACGGCAAGAAGGACCCCACCCCCTTTTTGTTTGCTTCCCGTCAAGGCCGATCCCTACGATATACATGGTAATTTTGAGGGAAATAATCACCGGACAGGATGTCAGGGCACAACCAAGTTTCAGAGATAGCTATTAACGGGAAACAAGAAGCCAGAACATTACCGAAGAAGTCAGTTGCCTTGGTACTAAGACCGCACACATTCTGATAAAACACATCTAAAGTAGTCATTATTGTTTTTCTTATGTGATGCGCTCAGAGCTGTGAAGCATGCCTTCGCGAAACATGCCTCGAAACTGCTTAAAGAGGCAGTCTTTCGGTCAAAGAGCGGGGTCATTCATGCGCTCGAAAAACTCTTCACTAAGGGAAATATAAAAGAATGCGTACGGGTCAAATTTAGCCTTCAGTCGCCGGCAGCTCGAGGGCGAGACACCCGAGGTTGACAGATGGGCATAAGACTAGCAGAGGTGGTGGACGCAGAAAGCTCTAAGACGAACATAGCTTTGGGGCGCTTCGGCTGCGGAACCACGTCGAGTCCATATGTGTCCGATGCACCTACACATGCCCGGCTTCGGTGCTTCTTCTGAATAGTAGACGGGTCACAGTCAAGCTGAGGCACAGAATGCATGGGGGAAAGTGGGTACGGAGTGGGAGGCAGTGCCGCAGAAGCCGAAGACACCGACTGCAGCGGAACCGACGTAGCCGACGGCAACATTCCCTTGTTTACAACTTGGGCGAAAGAAGGCTTCCGCAAGCTGTGACACACTCCTTCCTGCAAGGCGGCGTGGTGGTGAAGTAATTAATAATAGTAATAATAACAATAACAACAACAACAACAACAATAATAATAATAATAATAATAATAATAATAGTAGTAGTAGTAGTAGTTAACGGTTGGTGTTATGAGAACGCGATGTCAGTCTTTCTTGTGTATGCCTTTTTGGATGTGTTGATGAAGAGTTTGTTGCATGAGTACCAATGCGAAAAGGACGGGACTGTTCTCTGGAGAGCGGAACAGCTGGCAGAGTTCGAAAGAGACTTAAATATTTTTACATCATCAGGATATAAAAGAAAAAAAGTCATTAAACCTGTTGAGAGATCATTTATAAAGATTGAGAAGAGAAGTGACCCGAGAACTGAGCCCTTAGGGACACCACTGGTGGCCTCATAGGAAAGAGAAGACTGTCCATTTACAAGTACGAAACATGACCTAGGCCATGACTTAGGTCATGTTTCGTATTGTAAACAACATTTACGTGGACTTTTTGTGATTAAGTAATCTCTGCACGTCGGCACGCCCTTCCTACTTTGGAAATAAGCACCCATTCATAGCAACACTCTCAACAATTGTGAAATTCGCCGAGCGCACCTCGCCGCCACTCGCGAATCGCACGGGCACCAGCGAAGGCCACGGCGAGAAACGCGTTCTAAGGACAGCCATGCCGAATGACGCCCCGCTTGCCAATATGACCGCGCCCTGGGCGCCGGGGTGCAAACGGTCTAAAGAACTGAACACCCATTTCAGGAAATGTGTTTTTTTAGACATTGTCCAGACCAAATTAATCGGCACCGTTTCTGACGTCGAGAACCCGATTTGAACGGGGCCCACATAAAAGAGGCGCTCGAACGAGGGCCTTTCCATCAAATTACGAGCAGAAAACAAATGGTTTTATCCGCAAACGTATTACGTCCGTGGAACGTTATTCAAAATACGTTTCGACAAATGTATCTCCCGCATCGACGTTGCGCGTCATTTTGTGCTACTTGTTGGATTGGTAGGAGCGGAGAGGTAAAAAAGTAAAACGCCCTCCTCTAGAATACTAAGGCCCGAAAGCTTCTGCCAACTGTCTCAATTTTACGCTACCACTGTCAGTATTCGTGGGTATTACTCGCACAGGGATTAACCGTGGATGCGTGCGCGTAATGTCAATATTTCATTAAGATTTTTTTACAAATTCACTGACCGGATTCTAGAGCTCTAGTTTAACTGTGGTTCAATATAGAAGCAATTTTCCGTGAATTTTACACACGGCGGGGCATCGTGCTTTACAAGAAAGAGAATCGACAGGCTTTGGCATTATTGCGGACCATATATGGCTCATTGCGAGCCACGAGCGCTTGACATGCGTTTTTGCACATTGTGAGTTATTATATTTCATAAATTTTTTCACATTAGCAAGTGATTGAGAAGCGGCGTCACTATACAGTACCAGCACAAAAGAAAACATTCATCAAGTACGCCAATAATGCTTCGAGCATCGATAGTTAGGCATTTAGGCTTGTAGTCATATTGCTGGCGTATTGGGCCTAAACGCTAGTTCCCCCCCCCCCTTTCTTGCAGAGGCAGAAGTCTTATCTCACCCGTTCTAGGAACTTTCAACTTCTAAAAATCCGCTATGCCTAGTAAGCATTTCCATCCAAGGAAGCCTCAACCGAGAAACGCCGCAACACTGCGGGCGTATAACTATTAAATGGGGGCCATGAAGACAAAATACAGCTTTGTTTCAATCCAAAGAACTTCATTTTCGTAGCTAACGCAACTCCATTCCAGCAGCGAAAGACATTTTTTAACCACAAAACCCAAGAAAAACTTTCAAGTTTTTGAATTTTGCGTCATAGCGACATAGACTAACAGGGCAGAAGTAACGTAATAATTAACAAGGTATAAGTGCGAGCTAGTTGGTACTCCATTTAGAACACGGTTAAGCGCAGCAAAGAAGACGAAGGACGTGGACGACAAGGGCCGGCGCATGTCCTTGCCTTCTACGCGGTGTTGTAAAAGGGTAACGTAACATGCACCAGCACTAAATATGGTTATCAGTGTGTTAACTGCGCATTAATATTGAAGCATTACGATCAAACGGAACTAGAGGCCCCTCTACAATCTCCTAGCCTTGTTTCTTTCCCTCCAGTTCAGTCAGGATGACCAGCTTGTATACGCTTCGAGCGCGGCCTGTAGGGGCGCCACTGAAATCCCCCTAGCGGCCCGTTTTGAAAGCAGGCGCGGGAGTCTCCGTACCGCTCCCCACTGTTGCCGCTGCTTTTGCGGCACGTACACGACTGGGATTTAGCGTTTCCGGGCGTTGGAAATTCATGTTTCTGTGGAGCAGTCACTGTGTTCGCATATGGGGTGTGTTTACGAGAGTGTAAATACTTCTGACGCGATATTAGCGTGGTATATTCGGTCTGTATAAGCGCCAGGTGTGTACCCCAGGCCAGTGTCGTGGAACCGGCGTATGCATGGACCTGGTTGTAATTACACTGCCCTGATTTTACTAGCAGTGTCTACGCGTAACCACCAGTTCCTCAGATGTTCATGCTACGGGTATACACTACGATGTAAATCAGTTTTGTGCGCTTACATATTCAGCGGAACACTCATACCTGACAGCAAGCCAGTTACTTTTGCAATAATATACCTCAGATATTGATCACCACCATTTACAAGCACGTGTGTGTTTTTTCCGGAATATTCAACGTGAGTAAGATGGATAATGCAGAACTATACTCGGGGATCAGCGCACGACAAAGAGTCGTCTTGTCGTGAGGTGAGCGCCTGCAAACATTCATCTGCTACATATATCCTCTGCGAGCAGTGCGCAGACGGGTTTAAAATATAATCGGCGTCCGCGACTAAACGCTTCTAAATATCGTCACATGGCACAGGGTGCCTGTAGAATAAATAAGAAACTGAAATCAGAGGGCCTTATCACATACCACACTCTTCCAACGACACCTTTCATCGCTTGTGAACTGCCTACCCTGCATACTTCCAAAAATGCGTCCGCCGAACGATTAGCTGTTCGTTGAAGTCGAAAAACAAAACTAAATTGAACGCAAGACTTGTGTGTGCGATTACTAAAACGTTCATTCCTTGATTCCGTTCCGCATTTGTACACAGCGTCCCCCCGCTCCATCCCCCCCTCCTACATCTCGCGAAATAGCAGTGCATTTCGGGTATAGTTTCGACGAAGGTCTTTAGCGTGTCAGAAGCTGCACTATTTTTTTTTTTCATTTCTGTTAAAGCTATTATGTTTCTTCCGCACTTGCACAGGAGGCATTTTTCCATGGTTTCATATTATATTGCCTTGGTTCTTCCTATAAGGCGTGTGTGGGCACATATTTAATTGCGTACAGCCTTGGAATATACTTAACATTTTCGCATGGTTTATATTCTTATAAAAGGCATAAGTTATTGTCCGGCATTGGCTAATCACATTACCCGAAACATATTTTTTCTGCGACGTATATATTTGAAGCGAAGCCGCATTCGCTGCCCACGCTGCAAAATGAAGCCAACCTCTCACTCTGCCAATATTAGATCTAAACGAGGCGACAGAGAATTAATTTGTTCCTGACGTATTTTGAGGTGACAGGGGTGATATGCTGCTACCGTCGGCGACGCCCGGAAGAGCGCCGACGATGCGCGCAGAATCACGTCCCCGGGTAGCTCTTGCAGGCGATCGCGTGCTCTGCGAAGACGCAGCTGCTCTTGAAGTGACCTAAACGTACTGTTTGCTTATAGACGTCCCCATAACAAGTTTTTTTAGGGCGCGGAAAGGCGAAAAGAAGCGAAACAGAACCAAAACAGTGCACGAGCCCCTATCAGGCACGCAGCGCACATGGCGTCAACGCCGCTGAGAAGCTGTGGCAGGCCGCGCAGTGATCGCGAAGCGCGAGGCGTATACCAGCGTCTATATTGGCCGTCCGTGCAGGCACCATGAATGGTGTCCTGAAATAAGGACACCCCTCCGCAAATTTTTTGCTAAGAAAGAAGTTTGCTCTCTCTCTCTCTCTCTCTCTCTCTCTCTCTCTCTCTCTCTCTCTCTCTCTCTCTCTCTCTCTCTCTCTCTCTCTCTCTCTCTCTCTCTCTCTCTCTCTCTCTCTCTCTGTCGGCGGAGGCTTAGATCGGCGGCGGTCAATCGCAGCAGCAAGATTCCGGCGTAAACTTTCGGGAAGTGGCCAGGGAGTCGTCACTGTTGAATATGTTTTTGTATATATCGATTATTTATTTTACGTTGGCGATAAAATTGGTGCGTTTTTGTCAGAAAACGGCCCTTTTAATGAAACTCAACGTGTATTTTATCTTGATGGCCCCTTCAACGGTCACGACTGTGAGCTCTGTCCGCTATTGCAGGCTTCGCACGGTCACAGACGACTGCAAATGCTGGTACACAGCGTTCGAACCTCTACTTCGACGAGCTGCTCGCCGTGGTCCTCAAGCAGGAGGCATCCGGCCTCGATGCCCGTCCGCTGCCGACGTTCGCCTTCGCCTTTGGCCGAGGAAACCGCCACGTTGCCAACTTCACGCGCATCAGGGTACCGTCTATCTTTTTTAGAGGCGATAGACCTTGCTGGGTCACCTAATATCGAAAATATATGGTTCGCCTGTCTGTCTGTCAGTCCGTCAATTCAGACACCCGGCCAAAAGTTAAAAACTCTTGAACAGAATTTTCACATAGGCAAAACCTTTCCTACGTAATAAATCGTGTCGATACTTGTCGATACTGTTTAGTATAAAAAAACTTTTAGGCATGTCTTGAGGGAAAATATCAATTCATTACTGGTTCTAGCAGCGTTAATATTTGCCATGGGAAATATAAATGAAGCCGGTGAAAACAACGTTTCGACAAAGATATACAAAAAGCGCTCGCGCTGGAGTGTGGACTTCGATGCGAAGTAGCAAATTTAACAATAACGAAAGGATGAAATAGATCGCGCACAAGCACTAGAACGCGGGAAATTGAATGTACATGAGCAATTCTCTTCTGTGTTTATTGTATGCGAGCAAGAAGGGAAGGCGAGAGCGTGAAAGAAGGACGGGGGAAGAGAATAGAGGCATTTACTTGGAAAGTGCAGAGGAAGCCGTTTCGATCACATCTCGGGGAAGCGATGAAATCGCGGGCAATTTTTTTGTATCTTGGAGGTATGAAAAACTAGCATATGCATCAACTTTAAAAGTTGCGCTGGTCTTAATAAATCTCCAATATTTCAAGAAGCTGGAACCCATAGACGTCCTTTGGCTCCCATCCTCCGTCATCGATTATTTGTCCGCCCCCCCCCCCTCCCCGCCTCTTACTTTCGTACGTCACACCTCCACCCAGTTATCTTTACGCATTGTTGCCTTGTACTCTGGCAACCATCTTTCTACTGGGGCCGCCTTGTTCTCAGTCCTCCACGTCACAAAGAAATGGTGTTGCGGCAATTAACCGCGGTGCCGTTTCGCAAAGCTGTACTATGATCTCTTCTACACGAATTTGTTCCGTAATCCTCGAAGCAAGTTTCCTATCTCTTAGATGGGCGGGCAGTGCATAATGAGGCTTTGGCCGCAGATTATACACCGTGGACAGGTGCTATCCTTTCGGGCATTACTATATGTGTGCACGGTAGAATTCCTAATGTGATTCTAACTTTGTAGACTGGCCTTCCTGGCAGGAAACGGTTTTAGACCGGAGCCCTTTGGCGCCCGTCCCTGGGCTGAGCCGCGTCGCCGTCGTTGTTACCGAGGGAACGATGGCAAGATCGAAGAGGGAAAGAAAGCAAAGGAGGAGGCTGTCGCGTAATTGGGGGGGGAGGGAGTTCTGCCATGGCGGCACGAGACGCTTCTCCGAAAGTATGCGGGGGGAGGGGGCAGCACGATGTGGCCGTTCGAGGCGCTCGACTACGTGACGCGTGGCAAAAACGTGAGGAGGGCGTTCGCGTGACGATGATATGCGTTCCCCTTCTACGCAGTTCGCGGTCCCTTCCTGAGACGCACTTTGCGCGCCCGACGCAAAGGCTCACCATAGATACCGTCGAGAGAACCCGCGAGTGAGTGCTGCCTCAGCGCACTGCAGCCATCAGGAGTGAGTGCTTAATTGCGAAACTACGAATGACGCAACCGGTCGTACGCTTCGTCAGCCGCTGCTGCTTAACGAGCTGCCAGAGCGGAGGCTCCGCACTGCCGACGCCAGCACCCCGAGCGAGGTCTGAACAATGACACAGGGAACCGGTGCATGTGCTTCGTCAGCCACTGCAAATACAAGTTTTCTGTAACCATACAAATATGTCCGTGTGAAATTCTTTGCCTCAACATATTTTGCGCAGTCAAAACAGCTAAACATCTGCTCCCAAATACCGCATCGGAAAGTGTTGAAATCGCCAGCCAATTTTTTATTTGTTTTGTTTTCACTCAGACCAGGCAGCACTCCGAGACTGGGTACGCTCTACTGACCCTTGGTTTTCTCCATCGTGCCTGCCAGGTGCTGACTTTTTGAGCGCTGCTTAGCCTTGGTGATCGTAATAACATGAAGGCAACCACGCTTCTGAAGATGAGGGTTAAGCGTGTCTGTCTTCTCTCCCTGTGTAACGTCTTAACACTGGTTCCCACTTCCAAAAGAAAAACTAAGCGTACGCGCCCGATTTACCATGAGTCATTAAAAGCTTTGTCCACCGCGGTATTCCATTCCAAGGTCAGTACAGGTCCGGCACTCTCGGAGCGATGCAGAACGTTAATTAAAGGAGCACTGACACGAAAAATTTATGTTACACTTTTATTGCTTTCATCGGTGCTTAATGATCTGGCCAACCTGAAGCAGCACTTCAAATACTTCAGCGCGCGGTAGATAATTACATTGAACGGCCTGAAAGTCGTTTGTTTCAAATTCCCGCGCTTTCATCCCGCACGGCGCATATCACACACTCCCTGCCTGACCTCACCGCTTTGTGCGGACGTCACCGGCGCCCGCTTGAGAGGGTGTTGTGCCCGCTCGCCGCTCGTGGGGCCACGCGCGTGAACTGACGTCACGAGTTTTTGACGAGCGCTGTTGCGTCACTTCTTTTTCCTCTCCTGGAGTGATGTCACGCTGATGTCCATTTGCTGAGTGCCGCTCCGCGCGCTACTCAGTCGGCGCGACAAATGAGATCCAATTGAACTATGTTCTTCGCGTCACAGGCCGCTCATATTTCAGCCAGGGTATTCTTTTGAGTGAAGGAAGCGAACTGTGCAATAATATTAACGCCGAAAATTGGTGTGAATGCTCCTTTAAGCTTGAAATAGGAAGAAAGTGGGCTGGTTGGTGTACGTTAACACGCGAGGACACAGCGCAAACTAGCGGGATGCAGAGTAGGAGGCACACGCACTCAACACTGTGAGTGTGCGTCCTATTCTGGACCCTTTAGTTCGCGCTCGGTTCCCACGTGTCAAACGTGTTGATATGCCGTGCTTCCCCTATAAACCGAAGTAAAAGATACGGGAGGATAATTATTTACAAACTTTTGTGCAGCATTTGGTTGAGGGAACATTTATTTATTTATGTATTTATTTATTTATTATTTATTAGTAATAACCTCAAAGCCAATGGCATTATAGAGGGGAGTGTTTACAATCATGAGTACAACAAAACTGCAGCACAGGTAATACACAAAAAGCATACACCTTACACAAAATTAGCCAGAAGAAAAGAAAAGAAACGCAGCAAGCAAGCATTATAGCACACAACAAGGCATGGTTTATGCATTGTTGGTAGGGCATTTTTGTAAAGCGTATGGTTAACAATGGCTGCTGTTGGTGAGGGAAGGCGATTCCATTCTAATGATGTCCGTGGGAATAAACGACTGGGAACACTGTACGCTAACAAAATCGCGGGTCTTGGAAAAAATGTGTTCACATTGCTGGGGCTCGAAACCGGACGCTCGCTCCGAAACCCGCGATTGTGCCCTAGGCTACTGAGGCCGAGTAGCGGGGTTCTTTTAGCAATTGCTCAAAAGAATAGGATGTCCCAACTGTACCAGTAGATGACGCTGGCTGTGCACAGAAAGTGCCGGACTACGTATTTCCAAACGCTTCGCGGTACAGAGCACCCCCCTGACGTGCCTGTTCGCGCGATGGACAACGGAAATTGAACATGAAGAAGGGCTTGCGTTCGGGCTAGTTGGTATTCCATAACGTTCATCTTAAGCGCAGAAAAAAACAGGGACACAGTAGAAAAGGACAAGCGCTTGTCCTTGTTACTGTGTCCTTTTTTTTCTGCGCTTAAGATTAATGTA
Organism: Haemaphysalis longicornis; assembly: GCF_048455015.1. Lineage (NCBI taxonomy): Eukaryota > Metazoa > Arthropoda > Arachnida > Ixodida > Ixodidae > Haemaphysalis > Haemaphysalis longicornis. The sequence goes on along the minus strand of NW_027526385.1, from coordinate 154,359,989 downwards.
TGGAAATTCAACGTAGTTCTCGGCTGCGCCCCTAACCTAAAGTGACCTAAAACATACCAAATCACCAATATTAACAAAACGAACGCGTAGATTTCAGTTTAAAAAAGAAAATTAAATTTAGAAAAAAATTAGGCAACGAAAAAACAAACTAAGATATAGACCTGTCGGAGCTCGAACCCAGGAAGTCAGAGCCAGTACTCGGTATTCTACAAGCGCGAACGGTGGGCTCGTTTTAGCAGCTGCTCAAAAGAATAACGCGCGCAGTGACATCATGCATGTCACGTGAGTGCTCTGTGCAGCGCAATGATTGGAAACACGTTGCCGGGCGTGTATCTACAGGGGTACGGAATCTCACCTATCACCAAGCTGGGAGGGTCGGTTATATTGCTTGCTACTTTGCTTGCTTGCTGGCTGGCGGGCTCACACGAATGGTTCATTTCCATTTGATGTACCGGGCGGCGATCTGCTTTGGTGCATCTTCCTTGATTTGTTGGTGGCTCTGCACACGTGAGCCTGTGCGGGGAATTTACCCAGATAAATGACGTGTCTGCCTTTCACACGGGCGGGTTGAACCATCTGGGATGCGAGACGGGCTCCTTCTCTCCAGGCTGTACGTGGGTGATTTCAAAGAAGATCGAACAAAGCGTGGATGGTCGACCTCTTCAATTTTCTTTTTTTTACGACATTCCCTGATTATAGAAGCGTTCTGAATCCCAAGTATTTTGCCTGGAAATATTTTGTCTAGCTGAAAGAGATTTTGGAACGCGACAAGGTGGACGACCGTCGCTAGCCGCCCATGAGCCTCGGCCAACTTTATCGACGCCTATTCGCGATAATATTCATGAGGGGCAATTAGTAAATTTTACCCTCAATTTACGCTTTGCGTAAATTTCTGAGAAAAATTTCTTGCTGACAAGAATATAATATTTTCATATAAAATTGAAAATACGACTCAGAGCCCATTTATTTTCGTACTTTGAGCCCAGATTTTACAAATGGTACTGAAGTTACAACTTTCCAATTTTACTCAAGGGTGCTACTTACATGTCTAGACAAACACACCGAGTAACACAACTGCAGAAAATACGGTTAAAATGCAATGGGCGCGCAAGTTTTAAGAGAACATGAAAACCAAAATTCAGACACCTTCTAATATATCTTCTATTTTTTCGAAATTACACATGCCGATACTGGTGGGCATTCATAGGAGTGCGGCAGGCTACGCCGCTACTTCCTGCGGTATTTTTTGAGACAATGGCACCTGGGCCCTTATGATTTTCGTACATGAATGTGCAACCGATGAGAGAGAGAGAGAGAGAGAGACGGAGAGCTCTTTATTAGAAAAAAGCAGAGAGGTCTGCAGGCATGTATTCGCCTACATGCTACTCTGCGGGGATGGGGTTAAGGGAATAAACGCCCTAAAGGAAGCGGGGTGAAAGAGAGGAGAAAAAAGGAAGAGATAAAAAATAATGTAACATGGAGTGTCCCGTGGGTCACGTAAAAGTCCAGGTGGTCTCACAGGATGACGACGCATAGTTCTACATTGTCTCTGCGACGCCGATGTCGTGTAAATAATCAAACAGTACATCTAACCCTTCTCGCTGGGATGATGGAGATGACCATGACCGGTCGGTTAATTCGATCAACCAGCGCAGCCATGTAGTGTAATGAGCTGCGGACCCATATCATCTGCCGGGGATTGCTGCGCGCAGGTGACGGGCTTGGCGGGTGGCTTGCAGCGCGTGGGAGACGCCAGTGCTCCGGGATTCCTGCGCGGCAATCTGACGGTCGGCGCGAACGTGCGCCTTGCGAACGTCACCGTCGACTGCGGTGGGCACGTCAAACTCGAGAAGTGAGTGTGGGACATGACTGGAGTGGGACACGAGCCACAGAACAAAAAAGTATGAAACGCACGTTTTTACAGCGAAGCAATTTACGTCTTTAATGCCTAATAAATGACTAGAAATGTGAACGCCCAAACGCATTATATATTGATGGACTGTGCGGTTTAACGCGCCTAAGTTAGACCCGGGCCTTGAGGCGCGCCGTATGGAGTGCTCGTGACAATTTTAACCCCCCTGTGATTTTTAACGTGCTCGAAATCCAAGACACGGACGTTTCCCTTTTTTTCCTCCGCCAAAAAAGCAGCCACCGCGGCCGGGATCAAACCCGTGACCTTGGGCTGAGCAGCACAACGCCTTAGCCACTAAGCTACTGCGGCATGTGTGCACTATAGGTTCGACCGGTGAAGTTGCAGGACAGTGAATAATTGTGTAAGTGGGCGTTATAAAATTGAGACGCCGGTGGGATCAAATTAGGGCGGTTTTATTCATATGAAGGAAGATGTTTCATACATTAATTGTTGAACACGGAAGAGGTAGTCTTGTAGGGAGGATGCTTCGGATGGATTAGTTATTAAGCTGTAGATTATGCAATCATTAGCAAATAGGATGTAGCGCCACCATCATCATCAGCAGATTGGCCAGCTGGCACGGAAGACACTCAGCACTCGGCACCCGGCCAGGAACGTCCCCCCGGTTCTACTCGCCTCGTCATGACCATGGCACGGCCAGCGCAACCACAATGAACGTGGGCTCGGCCACACCACCTCATCGGCCGCCGAGAATTTGGTGTCCCAGGCAAGCGGCTTCGCCATGGCTTCGCAACGCTGCTTCCCCAACCGCAACGCGGACGACGGCACGCGAAGAACGTTCCCCGCCCTCCCAGACCTTCCCTTGCCGATTCCGTTTGACTCCATCACAAACCACGCTGCATGGTTCTTCATCCTGGAGAGCCATTTTTATGTTAACGAAATTTGGTCCCCGGAAATCAGGTACCTTGTGACATTACTGAAGCTACCTGCTGATTCCATTGAGCAGATCCAGCTGCCGACCCCAGGCCCCAGTGCGTATGACGACTTAAAAGACACTTCCCTCGACCCCTACGGCATGAAAACCCGGCAGACGACAATCCCAACAGAACGTGCAGCCGTTACCACCACCAGTCGTCCTCCGACACCGCCCTCGGCCCATGTACCCGAACCCTCACTAGGTGATGGGTCTGCGATCATGGGCGCGTATCTCAAACTCCCACACCTCAGCGGTCTTCCGGACTTCTACACCCCTCGCTGCGACATATGGTTTGTTCAGCTCGGGAGCCCATTTTTCATCAACAACGTAAGGAGCCAACCACTGCACTACCACCTCGCAGCGACACGGCTACCTGACGGTCTCCTCGCGAAGCTCCGGCTCCCACCACCTGGCCCACAGACCTACGACGACTTGAAGAAGGCTGTTCTTAAGCACTATGGCGTCTCAGACAGTTTATTTCAACACTACAGCGATGGTTGTGATGACACGCCCACCTTCATCACGCCCATGTCGACGCCATCCTCTACACCACCACACCTTCCAACGCCAACTGTGCATACAACTTCGCCGCAGTGTTCAGTCTCGCCTTGCCAGGAAACGCCAGCGTCGGCTACGGCTTGCAGCACTACAGAGTCGACCTTCAGCTTAGTGGAATCTGCGCAACACCATGCCGCAGCGCCACAGGTTGTTGCGTCGGCTTCACCGACCCCAGCAACTGTCGACTGCTTTGCCGCTCGTGGCTGCGAAACTTCTCTGCACGGCACAAGTGAGAGGGATCTTTATGAATGCTGTACTCCCGGTGTACGACAGCCGTCTTCCTCGCCTCAGGTGGAACAGCCTCCAGCAGCCAAAGACAGATCGGAGACTCCGGGAGTCGAAGCTACCTTTGAAGCACATCAGCTTGCTATTGAATATATCTTCACACACTGCAGTGCTACGATGGTGATACCGGAGCAAAGATTGCGGGACGCCCCTCCCAACGACCGTCGCCGAAAGAAGTATCCCACGACCACATGCAATCAACAGACGTGTCAAAAGCCGGTCCCCAGACGTCGTACGATTCCCGGTAGACGCAGTGACCGGAGCTCAGCCGTCTGTTTGCAAATCAAACAGACGAAACCAGCTTGCAGGATAAGAATCCGACGTCATTGGAGTTCACGCGCAGCTCATCATTGCAAGGCTCCGCTATGCCACCTCCCACCGCGGTTGCGAAAGCAGCCCAGACAGCGACGAAGCCCCAGAGTCCACAGCGGGGCACAATCAAGCTCGCATTCCGGTCGTCATTCTGCTGCACCACGCTTCACCTTGTCGCTGTCCTTCGAGTTACGCCTGCCGTTCGCGCCACCATCAATTGCAGCAGCCGCTTCGCACCCCGCAACGCGTCCGCGGCCGCACTCCCAGCCTCGACCACCAGAGGTTGCCCCTTCCCCGAACGCTACTTCGCCGACGACCAGGGCCATGCCCTTTAGTGAACCCCTGCCACTACACCACTGACTGTCCATGGACTCTCTCTGGCTACGGACAAACATTACGTGTGCCTGTGAACTTCGATAAGTGCTGCTCCTTCCGCCGACCCCCCGCTTTAGCGTACAGTACTGCACAAATTAACACCCACCTCAGCTCTCTCTATTGCGCTCCGCGCTAGGCGGGGGGCCCTGTAGCGCCACCATCATCATCTTCTTCGGCGCCACCATCATTACCAGCAGATTGGCAAGCTGGCACGGAATACACTCAGCGCCCGGCACCCGGTCTGGAAGGGCACCCCGGTTCTACTCGCCTCGTCCTGACAATGGCACGGCCAACGCAACCTCAATAAACGTGGGCTCGGCCACACCGCCTCATCGGCCGCCTACAAAGAGAACGTTAGATGTGATGTTGAGAGGTAGGTCCTGGAAGAGAAGAGGCCCCAAGACACTGTCTTGAGGTACGCCGGCAGATACGGGGGAAAGCTAGGATACCTGAGAGTGAGCGTAAACAGTTTGACATCGGTTGGTTAGGAATCCACGAATCCAGTCTTGCACGGATGGGTGTAGGTTGACGCAAGAAAATTTAAAAAGTAAGCGTCGATGGCGAGCTCTATCATACGGTTTTTTCGAAGTCGAAGAAAGGTTCACTCTCACCTCACTCAGTCTTTTTTTGCGTCAAGGACAAACAATTTTAAGGAGGTCGGGTACAAAAAACCTTTACCCTTGAACAAAGCAGTTCTTTCCGTTCAAACACTGTCAATGCTACGAATATTGCTATTTTGAGCCGCGTTTGTTGCCATGGTGTCGCGGTAATGCAAAGGGCAGCATTCGCTCGGAAAGCGGAGTGCCGTCACAGCGCTAGTATGCTTGGATGCGCTCCCCCGCCGCTGTCTAGGTCGCGGCGATCAGCTTCCGTAGCACCAATGTAACCCTGGCTTTGGTGCTAGAACAGCAGTCATCGGTGTCTCCTTAAAGCAACTAACAAAATATAAATTTCAGATTCGGGACATGACGCGGATGATCTATATATACTTGCGGTCTGCGGAGTGCGCCACAAGATGCCTACAGATGAATTTGCACCCCCGGAAGTGTTTTAACTTCGTGCATACCCAAGCGCGCTCTTATCCTCTCCACCCAGAAAAAGAAAACAGCCGCCACTCTTCGGAATAGAATCCGCGACGTCGTCCTTAGCAGGGCAACACGTTAGCCGGTGAGCCACTGGGTAGGATCTTTTAATAGCCTTAACGTGTCTGCCAACACACGTTTGGCAATGCAACAGAATACGGTAACCAGGAAATTAACCCGTGTTGCCTGTGAAGGCTGCGGTGCTCGCTGTGGGCGCTCGACATCACGATCTAAACTGGTACACATCAATCCAGAAAGCTCTACCATACCGGTCATGCATTAAATTTGAGTTTGGCGAATGATGACGGAAAGGTTACTCTGTTATAAAACCAGAACTTCATCACGCAGTACATTTAGTACTATGCATTTGGAGGAGTAAACATTCAGGGAGGTGTATATTAAGAGACGCAATTATTTGCACAAGTGCAAAAATTAGTTTTTTGATCAAAGTCAAAACGTGCCACTTACGCTTGTAACCGGTCTACCGACTAATCTCAGTTCTGCGTTCAACTTGCATTGGGCTGTCCTGGATTGCAGCAATAGGAAACAATCCTAACGCGCTGTCGTGGCGGCGCAGAAGAATACAATAGATTTTTGTTCCCAAACTTTATTTAGGCCCAGAAACTACACGTGGTTAATTGGCGTATTTACGGGAGGTTTTGGTCATTACTACACAAGGGTAGCAAATCCTGGTCTGGTGAGGATGTGCGTTACCGGCAATGGTCGCGGGGTCAAGTAATGCGAAGGCAAGATAACCGTTGGTCATTACGAGGAACAGAGTGGATCCGGACAGCAGGCAAACGTGGCAGGGGGCGGCAGAAAGTTAGGTGGGCAGATGAGACCAGGAAGTTTGCGGGTTAAATTGGTCGTATTTAACACAGGACCAGGATAATTGGAGATTAATGGGAGAGGCTTTTGCCCTGCAGTGGGCGTAGATAGGCTGGTGATGATGATTATGACTACCGTTAAGACGCACCGTGTGGTCGCGCTGTGGATCGATTTCGACCACGTGGTGGCCTCTAACATGCGCCAAAATCTGGTCACAGGGTCATTGTTCGCCTCCACCAGGAAAATAGCAGCCGCACCTGGACAGAAACAGCGTATAGTAAAATTTTTTCACGCCGAATGCAACCTGATGAAGCTCCACCTTTCACCAGCCAAAAGCTATTCTACACCGACTTCTTTGTATGAATATTTTAGGTTTCTTTCACACTTCATTTATTTCACGTGTTCTAGTTTCAAATGCTCTTAGTATTTTTTATCTCTTCACGTAATTTCTCGCGTGCAAATAGCAGTCAAAGCGACTTCTGTCACTTCCACCATTGATACAGGTCCGTTTTTTCATTCGGGATTCGTGCTTAGGCAATGTTTAGCACATATCAGCGAACAGTTCGCTTTCCGGCAGTTTGTAACCAATTGTGTGGGGCACTCGATCTTTGCAGAAACTATTGAGCGTGTGGGGCGATCTAAGAAGCAAGACCAAGGACCTCAATGACCCCGGGAGTTCTTTATATATCGACAAAGATATGCGGGCACTATACTGTTGATGCATGTTTGGTTTACATGCTCATACAGCTCAGTGAGCGCACACATGTTCAGTAGTAGCCTGTCCTAATGTAATTTTTATTACCTAATTTAATCTTAAAAAAAATCCACTATCCCTTTCCGTAATTTCCCAAGTATGGAGTAGCCAGCTTCTATTTTCTTAGGAGCCTCTATTCTACAGCTTCTAAAGATTCTACAGCTTATATTTTCTCTACAAAATCAATATTTTTCGCTTTCTTTCTCGCAACCTTCAAATAAAATAGGGGCAGGGAATAAAGGGGTAGTGGGAAAAGGGGGGGGGGGTCAGGAAGGAAGGGCAAGTTGCCTTTTTTCCGTTCAAGCTATCGCAAGCCTACCTTTATGATGGGTCCTCTCAACATGATTTTGACGGTGGCATATTTACGGTCAGTAGTACTGGTGGGCACTTCATCTCGATAGTCAATTTGCTGCGTTGATTTAAACAGAATACAAACAGAGTGAAATCGCTCGAAACCCTTCAACATCAGTCTCATGGCAGCCGCATCTCTTGCCGAAAGCGAAAGTGGAACGCACTTCCAACTAATATGAAGAACAAATCGTAATCGAAGCATCTTCCTTTAGTCTGCGCGTGCTTCTCACCGCGGTTTTCATTTCCGTTTGTACCGCTATTGTTTAGTTACCAGTGTAAGAAAGAATTCGCCATCATTTTGCATTAAATTTGAAGTCGTGATAAGAATTTCATACCGACGCATTGTAGAGGTGTCGAGCTGCGGCACAGAATAAACGCTGGCGCAATTCCCGGATGGGGAGGATATTTTCCGGCGGGGCTAAACCACAAAAGCACAAGATTTCGACGCACGTTAAAAACCTTTCGGCGACCTAATTTTTCCGCAAGCATTTCTCTATATTGGGTTCCATAGCCGCTTAGGGTACACCTGCACATTGAAGAACAATTTTAAGTGAACTTGCATGTACTTTTTTGACTCACACAAATTGTCAAAGCTCAAGTGTCGTTTCCACTATCTCACGTGCCCATCACAGCAATTTAAAATTTTCCCTCTGAACTTGTTTCTTTTTTTACCCGTTAGGATCTTGTAACGTCACCAACGTTGTGGTATTTCTTCTAGCATGTGCATACTTAATAATAATCGATGCTTTTTGAATTCTACATGTAATCATTCCTGCTCTGGCGGCCGACATGTTGTTAGAAGTAATTAAAAAAGCGTTCTTAAATTAGACTGACCAGTTATATACTTGTCTGGCGATTGTAGGGCGCAATTCTCGCAGCTCGTGGACCTACGATTTCTCCTCAAGAACACGGTGGCGCTGGTGGAGGTGATGGCCTACCCGCCTGAACACCCACACCTGCTCACCTTCCAGCTTCTGCACGGAGGCGCCAACATGACCGCGGTCATACCCCAGGTACCAGGTGTGTGCCTAAACGCATATAAAACTCGTTGTATATAGGGAACACTGTGCGGAATAAGACCAGTGAACGCGATCCATCCTTCAGCCCAGCGCCTGGCGGCAACCGACTGCAAAGCAGCGCTTCTGCTTCAATATGGCCGCGTCATTAAGCGGTCAATTGAGGAAGTCGAAAACTAAAATTCCGTATTGCTTAAATTAAGCGCTGCTTCACACGACCGCGTATTGTATTTTGTTTCCTCTCCTTGTGCCGAAAGTTGCGATTGCGTTCGGTTGAAGCGTTTCCCTCAGTACATTGCGCCGCTCCATGAGACGAAAAGGAACAAAGAATTAAAGACGATAGTCTTTCTTGGGCTACATAAACCCAGAAATTTTGGTCTGTCTGTATGTCTGTCTGTCTGTCTGTCTGTCCGTCTGTCTGTCCGTCTGTCTGTCTGTGACTCGATTCAGCCACCCGGCCAAAGCAAAACAATGCCTGCGCAATAGTTTTATATAGTCACAGCTAAATCTACCCGTCTATGTCTGGTGTAATGTTCATACTTGTCAACATTTTTGAAGAAGAACAAGACATTACGCAAATATGAGACAACAAATCAATACAGAAGTGATATTTGCAGTGTTCTTATATAAAAAAATCAAACATGCTGGACTTTTGCGAAATTAAATACTTCATCAACTGCAGAAAAAGAATTCACTCCACCGTCGCCTGCTGTCGCCCGCGCCACTATAGCGTCTGGCGCCATTTTAAGAAATCAACCGGCAACAGTTACGCAAGGTTCCACTAGATAGGTTCCACGTTCTGCTTGCAACGCACGCGGAGTAGGGAAACGCGGTTCTATAAACGTTGAAGTAGGGCGCCTCGAAGAACGCGCGTCTTCGCCGTACGGCAGCGTTCGCATTGAGACAGCCGGTTTGGAGCAGTGGAACGCGGGAAATTTAAAATGCTTTAAGCAAACCTTCGCGTCTTTACCTTGGGAGGAGCGCGACGCAAGAGGAACAACATGAGAGGTTAGCGGGAAAGCGAAGGGAGGCATTTACTTTGCAAAAGCCGATAAAGACTATCGTCTTTTGACGGCATTTGCAACGAAAGCAGCAGATACGCGGCCAATTTTTTTCTGACACTGCCGCACACGTATCTCTACAAAAAGCTGTACGTTTCTGTGAATGAAGTTGGCGTCTGTCCATGTATGCCTATAGCGCTGATAGCTTGTTGTCCCCTCTGCCCTTATGATGCCCTAGGACGGTGTCATGCGAACGTAGTAGGGTTTGACGAAAATCCGAAGTTCGCAAGGTTTGGTCTTACGTTCCAGTCATCTGGAGCCATAGCACCAAGTCGCATTATATAATATACACCTTAATGCCTCCTGCGTGGAACAATGCAAGGCACACAAAGGCGCCATTTGCCTATAATGACGGAACCAAAACAGAGATTTTGGCGCCCGTTTTTCAACTTCACAACCGCTACACCCGGGTCTCGCCGATAACCTTGAAGGTCAGAAAATTGTATATTGTAGTGACGGCTCCAAACTGCCCTGTCAGAGGGGGCTCCTAGTGCCGCCTTGGCGTTGCTTGTTCCGATGCACTTTGACAAAAAGGCGATGCCTCCCCCCTTTTGTTCTGCATCCGCAACTGGTTCATTTAGACGTCAATTTGTGCACTGATTTTATGTTCGCGTGCAAAATGCACTGACTTTACGCGACTCAAACCTTCTGCTTGTTCATTTTAACAGGAGAGGTGTTTAATCTCTTGGTTTAGCCGTCTATTGACAGAAACAAATACCAAGAATATGCCGAGCTCCTGTGAGCGTGCGCCTAGAGATGAGTGCCAGGCGTCGTAGAGAGGGGCTCGCAAAAAGAAAAGAAAAAATACCAAGCAGACGTCCGCGTGCGCCTTGTGACGAGCGCCCAGCACCGTCTAACTTCACATTCGAGAACACTCTGCCCAGCGTTTGTGGCGTGATCTCTCGTGTGCTCTTCTCTTCGCCAGTTCACATGCGTTCGCGCCTGATGTGGGGAGGGCAGACGCCGAGATCGCCGAGTTAGGGAGCGGTGTCGCGCTACAGACGCCGAGGTCGCGAAGCCGGTTGCCGCCAGTTCTAGTGCGTGCTAACGCGCCCGTCTCTGTGACAGAGGTGGAACCCTGCGGACAAAACGATCCTGGTGTGCCAGTCGTGGAGAACGTTCAGCGATGAGTTCGGAAAGCCGTGTGAGGTGCCAAAGACGGGTCTCCGACGAACGGAGAGGGGCCGCCAGCTCTGCTGTTCCTACAGCCTTGTACCGCTAGTGCAAACTGGGCCAATTTCGTTTGGGTACACATGCAACTAGCACACCCACACAGGCCCTACAAATCCTCAACCCAGCGGTAACTACAGAATCGATTTCCACGGTCTCGTTTCCTATTTCGGTGCTTTAGTTCTTGTGGAGTCAGTCGGAAGCAACAGTGATCAACCGAAATAACTGCGGAAACATAATGATTAGATGTCCCACATTAGAATTGGACGGATGTGTCTCCGCTAATAGGTTAAGCTTGCGCAGAGCACACCATACAACAAGTTTGGTAAGATAAGTATAGGTTTTGTCTATCCTGTGAGCACGAGGGTGAGCCACAAATGCAATACCTCACGGACAAAATTTAGAAGAGTTTCTGAGGATTATACGAGGATGAACAGGTTGGTAGCCGTTGGACGGGGCGTCGTCATTTCCCCTTCCGCCGCCTTCCCTTGCGCTCTGGAGAACGAGACAGAATATCATTACGATATGTTAAAGCCACGCTTTGTATGCCTCGCGGGTGGCGTTCGATGTTGCGTCAAAACGCACTGCAGGAAGGCCAACTTTACACAGTTGGTTTCACAAAATGTTGATGATGATAGGCGAAGGCGCATGAAAAAAAAAACGTTTCCAGTTGTCGGAACTGCACCTGGGTTCCGCGCGTTACGAAGCCGACGACTATCCGTTCGCGTCATTCCGACACGGTAGAAGCAGTTTGGATTTCGGACTGACTTCGCATTGACTTCGGAATGACTTCGGACTGACTTCGGATTCAATTTGGATTTCGGACTCAGGTTGCATTGGAGAAAGCTTCGCGTTTTAACCATCTTTCTCGTTAGATAAAAAAAAAAAAACATTGGCGAAGCTCGCACTAAGTCGCGCAGGGCTTGAACCATAGCGGAGATGGAGGATTTCTTTCTGTTTTAGCACTGAAGGACCCACCATCACGCATTACGGTAGGTTTGAAATGGTTTATTTACAGGTTCCGTCATCGGTTTACACTGTGGTAGTAGTAGTCATCGTCATATCCATCTATATCATCGTCTTCCTCATGCATGACTGTCGAGCTCGGATCGTTTAGTCCGCAGGCTTTCACATTTCTTCCAAAGTGGAACGCGTCGGCACGCGCTAGAAACGGAGGCAACCGGTTCCGGGAACAGGGCGTTTGTAGCGCGGACTGTCTTGTGCTGCCTTTTGAGGCGCGGACGCACGTGAACTATTTTCTTTGCCGCGCTCAAGCCTGGACGACGCCGGACGCTCCTCGTAATGCGCCTGCTCACGTATGTGGTGAACAACGCAAGTAACTATTACCAGAGATTTTGTGATTACGCCGCACACATTACGGCCAGCAATAACAGCTGTGCTGTTAGAATGGTGTTTTTCATACGTTCCGCGACTTGATTTGTGGGAGGCGTGTGTGTGCTGATTGAGAAGTTTTCTTGTTAGCGGCCATTTTAACGAGCCGCAGCTACATTCGAGCGGTGATACATTAAACGACATGCGGAAAAACACAGAAACGGAAACTGCAATCTCCTTCCCCTCCCGCTAGATAGGGCACTTGTGTGTTTTTATTGCGGCTTGGCTCCTCCGGTTGGGAGTAAAGCCATCTACCGACCACATTTTCCGGTGTTTTATATACGCAACCGCACTCTAACACTCGTGACTGCATTTATTCTTGCGTGGTGCAGTACTCGAGACGGATGAAATGAAGCATCTCGTGGAAGGCGTGCATAGCGCCATAAAGCTGTCTACGGAAGCCTTTCTCAATGGCCCATTTCGGTCTGCGCTGGAGAGAGCCGTCGTCCGCAAGCCTATGCCAAAGCCGTGAGACTACGGCTTTTGAGGATGACACTAGCGATGTGGCTTCGTGGGACTCATTGGCGTCCTTCAGTGTAACGACACACTTCCTGCAATAAAGCAGCTGCATGCGGTTCCACATTCCCCAGATGTGATCGAGCAACCTTGCTGTAAAGCAGAATACTTTACATAGAGCTCAATACGGCTGTCAGCGGGCACTCTATTGCCAGCATATGAAATAAGAGCCCCAAAATGTCACTTTGCTGAATAAATGCGGGCTGAAAGGCCTTTGTATGCACAAGTTTTCACACTGCAGCCGAGTGTTTGGTCATTTCCGCTATGATTTTGTGTCGCTGCCCGGGATAAAGACCTCATAAGTTTCTAAGGTTGCAGTAGTTTGCTGTAATGCCTTGTCTCATTCACTAACATTTGATACGTACACATTTCAACGTTACAGTGTTTGTTCTGCGGATTAAAATATGCCTCCGGGCTTAGTGGGTGGTGTTATATTAAGAGAACGAGATTACCACCCCTTATCAAGTCCACTAAGGCACGGGGGACAGGACCACGAAACCACCAATGATAGTGTGCATCTTACCACAGATCGAGGCCTGCCAACATCACATACTTTCTTTGCCGTTTCTGTGTTATTTAACACATACACAAAAGGAACAACTATCAGGGATATTTGGCGGAAACAAGCTGACTACAGAAGGCCTCCCGGAGTGTGGCGGTACAACTGCCAGAAAATGTTTATTGAGTGAGGGACGTTCTTACATCCGCGGAGACAAAAAAAAAAGTACATGCTGGCGTTCCGATTTAGGGGCTGTTATGAGAAGGCTTCTTAACCGGCCGCTGTGGCTCAGTGGCTAAGGCGTTGCGCTGCTGAGCACGAGGTCGCGGGTTCGATTCCCGGCCGCGGCGGCCGCTTTTCTGATAGAGGCGAAAAGCAAAAACGCCCGTGTGTACGAGATTTCGGCGCACGTTAAAGATCCCCAGGTGGTCCAAATTAATCCGGAGCCCTCCACTACGGCGCGCCTTATCGCCTGCGTTGCGTCGGCGCGTTAAACCCGACAATCAATCAATCGAGAAGGCTTCTTAGCTTCAGCCCGTTCTTAATACACAAGAAGTACCAAAGCCAGATAATGCAGAGTTTAAAATAGAAGGCTCCAGTTCGTTCAAGAAAATACTGTTGGGCGCAGGATACAATCAACTCGCGATAATTCAATATCGATTAGACCACAGAAGTTTTTTTAAATTATCAGAAGTTTTAATTGTAAGACGTTCTCATAAATATCACTCAGGGTAACATACCAACTTCTTCTTTCAGCGTGCGAAGAAAATATTCACATATATTTAATAATACGTGATTCACACACAATACTGGAGTGCTATTCACACATCTAAAGAAAGATAAGGGAACTTCTTCTTTCGTCTTCCTCTTCTTCTTTATTTATGCAAGAGTGTTCAAAAGGAAGTTTTCGATGCAAGCAAGGGGAGCCAGTTCATTGTTGTTGGCGCGCGCGTTTTCGCTTTGACACTTGTGTGCAATTACTCGGCTTTATTTGTCACTGTTAGTGACGTAAGGACGCAAATGTGCAGCTACAAGCGGCAAACGAGGCAGAAATTTTCCGGAAGTTCAATCAAGAAGTACAAATTAACCGAATTTGCGCAATGGAGTATATTCAATTTGGCGGCTTTAAAGTACATTGAAAAGATAGCCCGCCAATGAACATTTGAAAAATTAATGCAAATAATTGAAAGTGTGAATTATCCTAGTTTGAATTGTCGCGAGTCTACAGTATTTTACCCACCAGAGGGGAATGGAATCTAAAGGAACAGAACCGCTCTTGCCACAGAAAGGGGAGCCTGGTGTTTGAAAGGCGGTGTGACTTCCCTCGGAGGCGAGCACCGTGCGGGACAAGCGAACGTTCGACAACGCTGCCTTTAGAACTCAAGAAGGGGGCGATGCAGGCACGCGGCCGAAAAACAATCACCGCGCTTTCCCAGGAGAGCCGCTCCCTAAGAGTTAAGAAAAATCTTTCCCGTTTGGAAGTGGTACGGAGAAACTAAAAAGTCAGTGCCACTACACTCTCAGCAGGTGGTTTACCAGCGGAGTTTCTGTTAATTTATAATTGTTTATGCAGTACCAGCAGCACCTGAGGCATTATTATTGAGCGGGGTATTGCAAACAAAATAACATAGCATGGGTAAGGCAACATCTTTTCGACAGCCATTGAAAAACAAAAAGAAGAAAGAAAACAGGCAAGCGCGCAAATCACACACCTAAGAGCAGAACAGCATGGAAAAGAAGCCGTCATATATTTCTGTGTACTAACAATTTGGCGAGGTAGACGGTTCCACTCCCTAGTGGTTTAAGGGAAAAACGATTTTTTAACACATCAGTTTTACAGGCAAATTCACGTACCTGAAACCCACGATAGAAACGTTCAGATTTATAATGAGCTTCGTGTAGACTCTCCAAGTTGTGATGGTGTAGTAGATGGTAAATTGAATGGTAGCACTCCAAACGCATGATAAAACTTCAAGCAATGCAGTGCATGACGCCACTAGCCAAAGAGACACACATTGACTATTTAGAGTTGTATGTTGCTAATTCTTTCGTTGGTACGGAGGTTCAGCTATGGCGCCAGCTACGGGCGACACACCGGTGTTAAGCGATGTGCGCCGCAACTGTGAAGGGTGCCCTCACAACGCAGAGTTGGTGAATGAAAAGGATTGGCCGCGTGAGGTGCGCGCCTGGTTACGGAGAAATGGTAGGTTGAGAGGGTACACCATATCGACGCAAAAAGGCTTTTGGGTCCACGCGCTCATTTTGCGCGCAATTATCTCCTGGAAACTGAAGTGCAACATTTCTGCAGAAGGAAGGCTTCTTAACAAGATGACATAATCTTAAGCACATTTAGTTGTCTATAGACCCAAACTTGAGTCAAGCTACCCTGCACGTTTAGCGGGGTAACAGAAAAACCTATGCGACCCAAAACGATGATAGTGAGCGGGAGCTCTGCTCTTCTGTAGGCCGTGTTTCACAACACATGACGGAATTCTCTCCCCCTCCTGCTTTTTTGACCTTGCTGAAGCCAAACCTCACCCGCACAATGATCGTTTGAAATCGAACGGGTGCTTATTTTCCACAAATACACTGTGCAACACTGGGGCTCTCATCTACTAAAGGAACTTCACCGGGTTTTTTTTTTGAAGTTGAAGTTGAAGTTTATTTGTTTTCCGAGTACAGTTCAGATGTAATATACTGTTTTCCATTTCTCTTCCCTGCCGTTTACAACGAAGACCAGAAAATTCGGTGAATTTTATATGCAACCAGTGCCTTGTTAAACCCCGGCAGCTGTCGCGTATCTTATGTTTCTGGCGCCGGTTTTTCCACCCTCCATTGCAGTCTATTTCAGCTCGCGGGCAGCGTGCCACTGCAGAAAACACTGCTGCCACAACCGAGGTATTTATAGGCTGGAAATTGGGGCAACTATTTCAGTGTTTTGAAGGCTCATGCATTAATATCGCTACCGCACATTTTAGTCAACACATCAGAGCATCGCAGAGCTTAGCAGTATGCGTTTGCTTCGAAACAGACTTCGAACTGCATTCAATGAACAGTCTAAATCCAGCGAAAAGTTAAAAAAATCGCAGACGCATCTGAACTAAGAGCCGTGTTTGGGCTCATTGGTTCATATGAAGGAAACAAACCAGCACTCAGGATGGGGTGTAGATAGACGCTACACACAAGAGACAGCGCTGACTGCTAACCAAACTGTTTATATGCCTACCAAAAACAGGGTATTTCTCCTATCGCTATTTTGTTTGCTCACGTATCTGTTCGCTTTGTTGCAAATGTAGTCGAAATAAGATAGTATTCTGCCTTCCCCGTCTCGGAACACACTCTCGCTTTGGCCCCGCTTATGGAAGAGGTCCAGTAGTCACGTTACAGACGAGCCATGAGTTCCAACGAGTCAAAAGGTCCAATCTGAATCCAACGGTCCCACTTGTCAGAAGATTTGATTAAACAGGTCCAATTTGTGTCAAGAGGTACAACGCGTCAACAGGTACAACGCGTCAAGAGGCCCAGTGGGCCTCAGTGTTGTTTTCTCTGTTTTTAGATTTACCCCTCAGTCGTTCTTCACAACCCCTTCAGCTTACTTTGATGAATTGATGGAGTCAATAAAAAGCCCTATTAATATTTTTTCGTATAGTTCATGCGGGTTTATATTGCTACTATTGGCCCTATGTTATACTTTGACAATTCTCGACAACACAACGAGGCATGGCTATGGGTCAAAAGTAGGCAGACAGTGTTACAATGCGTGGTTATATTGCTAATGTTGGCTGCTTATGACGCTTACTGACTGCTTAAGCGACATATTCTCGATCCAACCCGACCGCATGGCTCCACATCGTCTGCACAGTATTTGCTTCAGCACGTGAGATAATTACTACATAACTCTTTGTTTTCGCTGTCAACGGACTCGTGAATTGTTCGGTTCTCACCTGGTCGACGGACAGGCATAGGGCCCCATCTACCTCGACGAAGAGGGCGGTAATAGCCCAGCCCACGGAGGCCCAGCCTAAGCAGCGCAGCGGCGACGCTGCTGCCACCATCGGTGCCGACCAAGGTATGCGCTACTACGCCAACACCGCCTCGTTGTGAAGAACGACTGTCAGAAATGCCTACCCTGTGTGGCACCGCCGCTCCTTCAAGTCGGTCATATATGCCTCTGAGCAACCCGTCACCTAGTGATTCATCGGTGCTTCAATCGTCACGAAACGAAACAGTGTCTCCAATGGAAGAAGACACCTCCATGCCACCCTCGGCCTCTCCTCCGGAGATACAGGTCCCCCAAACGAACCCTCGACTTGCGTCAACGAACGTCCAGTGTAACCGCCCTGCAATGCGGGATCCAGATCAAGTGACCCGTTCTGACAGAGTAAGTCGCTCTCGGTACCAACTCGTGCTCAGACCACTCATTAAGTACAACGTGAATGACATTCCTAAGCACACGTTTGCCCATCTAATTGGTGCAACTGCCCACAATCGTATTTAGCTGGACTAGTAACAAAAGCTTGATCAGGGCTAGTTGGTTGAACATACTGAATACATTTGAGGCGCTAAACAACGGGGACCAGAAGAAACACGTAGACACAGACAAGGCGCCACTTCCAACTACACTTTAATAGTGAAAAACCCTGGATTAAATATACTGCTGTGACGCCATGCAAAAACGTCACACCAACAATGTGTGCCAACCTACACGTGTCCATCTAAAAATTGGAGTTCTTTGAATGATAATGTAACCGATGGTGTACTGATGCGCTTATCTCCCGCCTTGTGAATGGAGTACACCTCCATAATTTCTCTTTCTTGCCTATCTCTCACCCATTTTAAAAACGTGGCCTGTTTGAAGAGCGGAGTGCATTTAGTTCCTGCTGAGTGCACCTTTTGCAGTGCTCAGCCATGTGGCCCCCTGCGTTGTTTTTTACAGCCCAACAATGCTCGCGTGCTCTGTCGTTGAAACATCTGCCTGTTTGGCCAATATAACTCTTATTACAGCTCATGGGAATCTCGTATACAACTCCCATGGTGCATTCCTTGTATAATTCGCCGTGCTTCTTGGAGCACGATTGCCGCTTCCTTTCCTTCATCATAGGACAAACTTTCGCCAATTTGCAGGGCGCGCTAAACACCACATTGATGTCGTACCTTTGAGCAACTTTTTTGAGGTTATGCGAGATCCTGTGTCAATACGGGATAACGTGAACTTTCTTTTTTTCTATTTTTTTCTGCATGTCACCTTCCCTCTGTTTTTGTTTAAATTTTTGCAGCAAAGCTTCGCAAACGGCAGAAGCAACTGCAGAAGAGAATCCGGCAGTGCTCAGTCGGGCAATCTGTTCATTAAATGCGTCTTGTACCTTGTGCGCGCACGACTTGTTTAAGGCTGCCGTGATGCATGTCTTGGCCACACCCCTTTTGATTAATTTTGAGTGAGTGCTATCAAATGGAATAAGCTGCTTGTTAGCGCGCGGCTTGTATTGCCAACACACGTGCGTGTTCTGAAAAGTCAGGATCAAATCTAGGAACAGCAGGCAGTTTTTCCTTGGTAGCTCGGTAGCTTGGTAGGAGAGGTAGCTTGGTAGGTGAGGTGGCAGGCTCAGGTTGGACTATACCTGCAGCGGCATCTTCGCCTCTTGCCACTACAAGACCCCTTCCTGGTACGGAGTTCCGATGAAGTCGTACAACTACTGGAAGATGGTCGCTGGAATAGAGTGCATGCCTTCTCTATAGATGTTGTAGACTTATACTACAGTGTTCCACATGATGGGTTGTTCAGTGTCTTGAGAGACAAAATAGATGACTTCGGTGAACTCAAATTTAACCTAAAAACCGGTGTTAGCAGTGACAGTTTTTTAGAACTTGTTCATTTTTACCTTCAGAGTACTGTTGTAAAATTTGAAGACAGGTTTTATGTTCAACGGCGAGGAATTTGCATTGGTTCGTCGCTAGCCCCCATTCTTTCTGCTATTTATTTGAGTGACTTTGATAAGAGCGTAAAGACAAAACTGGCAGATGCACATCACCTCACCGTACAGATATATGTGGATGACTATCTTGTTGTGGTTAATCAGGTGGCTGGAACCAGCTTGAATGATGTTGTAAATGGAGTCATTGAAATGTTTGTCAGCTCTTCAAAATCACTTAAAGGAGCCATGAAGAGAAAACACAAGTTTGGTTCATTCAAAAGATTGTCTCGTTAGAATCATACTGACACCACTTTTAACGTAAACTTCGCTCAAATAAGCTACATAATTAGGAAAAACGGGAATGGTCATGCGACCGACCAGCTCATTTCCCGCAACAGAACCTATGTCGTCACATGAGCTAAGCTCTGCGATTGGCGGAGGCTGGCAGAAGCAGACGCAAATTAGGTAGAACTTACAAACTAGACGAACGAGCGATTTGCGCTTAAATTTAGGGCACATTCTTTACAAAGCAATAAGAATGATGGGACAAACAGTGGAAGTTACGAAAGCACATGTAAACATAGAAGTACTGATGCGTTCTGCTGTTCGTACTGCGCACAGCATGCTTGGTTTCGCTGCACAGCACTACGTGGCTTGGGATTGTCTCAGACGACGGTGGCCGATTGACGCAAGCAACGGTGTCTTACGTGACCCCATTTGTCGAGCGAGCACTGTTTCAGGGAACGAATATTTTCTCTCAGAACAAAAACAAGCGAGGTTTAAATGCGGGCAAAAACAAACCAAACGCTTGCCACGGTATGGTGGCGCCATCTAGGTTACGGAACGTAAAGAAACGCGGGAACAAACCGACACCACTGTACAGGGTGGAGCCAACCTTTGAACGGTCCCGTGCCGCCGCAATTGGGCCAACGGGCTCGACGCGTTATTCTTTTCGTTTCCCACGAGACCTAGCAACGCGAAACAGACAATATGATTCAAACTTCTTCAGTAAACCGCAATGCGGCGATAATTTTAGCGCGGTTTTGACACAATGACTTGCTTCGGCGGCGAGCGAGCAACCGAAAATGGCGGCGCCAGCGTATACGTGTCTCTACCCTGTACGGCGGATGCGTGAATGAAGGTACTCTAGGCTGCAGAGCGGTCGGTTTCAGTGATGACACTTGGGACCACGAAAACGCACGATTGAGCGGGAAAATCAAAATTTTAACCTAAATTGTTTAATTTCTCAGTGAATAAAGCACCGTTTGTATCCGGACAAGCGCTGGGGGCACAATAAAACACGAAATCTTTCGAATAAAACCAAATTGCATTTTCTCTTCATGGCTCCTTTAAGTTTACGTGGGAGCTACCAAACAATAACTGCCTGCGGTTCCTAGATTTGATCCTGACTTTTCAGAACACGCACGTGTGTTGGCAATACAAGCCGCGCGCTAAGAAGCAGCTGATTCCATTTGATAGCGCTCACTCAAAATTAATCAAAAGGGGTGTGGCAGCCTTACGGCAGCCTTAAACAAGTCGTGCGCGCACAAGGTACAAGACGCATTTAATGAACAGATTGCCCGGCTGAGCACTGCCGGATTCTCTTCTGCAGTTGCTTCTGCCGTTTGCGAAGCTTTGCTGCAAAAATTTAAACAAAAACACAGGGAAGGTGACATGCAGAAGAAAATAGAAAAAAAGAAAGTTCACGTTATCCCGTATTGGCACAGGATCTCGCATAACCTCAAAAAAGTTGCTCAAAGGTACGACATAAATGTGGTGTTTAGCGCGCCCTGCAAGTTGGCAAAGGTTTGTCCTATCATGAAGGAAAGGAAGCGGCAATCGTGCTCAAAGAAGCACGGCGAATTATACACGGAATGCACCATGGGAGTTGTATACAAGATTCCCATGAGTTGTAATAAGAGTTATATTGGCCAAACAGGCAGATGTGTTAACGACAGAGCGGGCGAGCATTGTTGGGCTGTAAAAAACAACGCAGGGGGTCACATGGCTGAGCACTGCAAAAGGTGCACTCAGCAGGGAACTAAATGCACTCCGCTCTTCAAACAGGCCACGTTTTTAAAATAGGTGAGAGATAGGCAAGAAAGAGAAATTATGGAGGCGTACTTCATTCACAAAGCGGGAGATAAGTGCATCAGAACACCATCGGTTACATTATCATTCAAAGAACTCCAGTTTTTAGATGGACACGTGTAGGTTGGCACACATTGTTGGTGTGACCTTTTTGCATGACGTCAAAACAGTGCATTTAATCCAGCGTTTTTCACTATTAAAGTTTAGTTGGAAGTGACGCCTTGTCTGTGTCAACGTGTTTCTTCTTGTCCCCGTTGTTTAGCGCCTCAAATTTATTCAGTTAGCTGAACTAGCCTAACAAAAATACGACACAACTGGCAACTGCATTTACATTAGCGCCTACGACGAAACGCATGCCTCTCGGCTCGTTCAGATTGGATCAGTTTCCTTTGTCCGTCAAGGTGCCAAGCAAAGTATACCAGTAGAGATAAAGCTTTCTCCGTACAACCCAAACACGGCGAGGGATGGCATCACAATCGAACCACATGAATCCAACGAGGAGACCCTTCGCTGGCTAATATGTGAGCAGGCCAAAATAAACCCAGGCCATGGCTTGGGATGCACAACCATGCAGTGGTCACATTTGATACACCTACCTTTCCCAAGGCTGTTAAATATCACATGACCATCATCAAAGTTTTGTCTTGCCACACAAAACGACTTGTTTGCTACAAGTGCCATAACGTTGACCCGCTCCTGTCCGCGCAAGCCGTGTGCAACGCTTGGTGCAAACCACACAGCGAGAGTTAAAAGTTCGGCCCTTGGATATACTGCGTGGCCTGTAAAAAATACGGGCACATTACGCTGAACCCCACTTGTCTCAGCTGGATACCAACACCCCCCAGCCAACTCACAAAAGGATGCCACCAAAGAGGTAACCTCGGCAGATAGGGGCCGTGGCGCTCATACGGATGCGTCGACACTAAACATGACTCAATGAAAAAATGCCAAGTCTGAAAAGAAACCGAGCATGGCAGCCATTCTCTCCCAACTTCCTGTCTTCTGGGTGGCTGTTCAGCAGCTTCGGAACGAGAACCAACAAATACGAAAGGAAAATCAAGAGCTTAAAGTTCAGCTAGACAGCAAAACAATATCAAAGCCAACGTTCAAATAACTTCCTAACTCCCGAATTCGGCCCAACATATCCCAGAGCACAAAACGTACCCCTACATCTCCACCTAACAGGGTGTTGGGAATTGCGAAGAAGAGGAAGAAGGTAGGGCGCCTGGCTCGAGGGCACGAGTATCATTATCATTGTACATAAGTCAGTCATCGCCATTAAAGAGTCGTTCGAACAGGGCTCCCACGGCTTCGTTTCCTGGCGGCGCACCCGCAACGAGGTGGCCTATCCGCAACATTTGGTGCCGAACCCCAAGGGAAAACGAGCAGCTCCCAACGACGTGGACAACGGGTGACGGCGACGCCGAGTTTCACCGAAAAACGGCCGCCACAGCACTTCGCCCTCATCCGAACCACACCCAGCGAGACAACGCGCGGACAGGGCTGCCTGCCAAGCGAGTAAGCTGGACTTTTTCGCTTAACGATGGACCGGCTGAAAGCGAAACGCGCTGCCAGGCGAGCCCAAGCAACAAAACTTTCGACCGAGGCAAGAGCGCTCATCGAGAGCGGCTGCTCTGACCGGCTCGCGCTGCGAAAGGTACTGGACAAGCTCATGGCTAGCCGCGAGGAGCTTAGCAAGATCGACGCCCAGGTCGAGGACGCCATTCCTGTCGAGGAGCTGGATAGGGACTACGAGTCAGTGGCGCATTACAGTGACCAGACGCTCGAGGGTCTGACTCGACTTACGAACCGGCTCGAGGAACTCAGCGTCAGCAGCACGGCGCAACCTACCCCCTCGGCTGCGATTAGCACGCCACAGGCCCCAACGACGGTTCCATCCCTGATCACTGGACCCCGTCTGCCCATGCTCACCATCAAGCCCTTTCATGGAGACGTGTGTAACTTGACGTCGTTTTGGGAGCAATTTAACGGCTCAGTCCTCACCAACCAGGCTCTAACCACCACCGACAAGTTTCACTACCTCCGAAACTACCTGGAAGGTGACGCTGCAGCTGCCATCGCTGGACTGCGAACAACGGAGGCGTGCTATGAGAGTGCCATTCAGCAGCTCCAGGACAGGTTCGGGAACAAGCGCCGGGTCGTACAGCGGCATTTGAGAATGCTGCGCGGGCTTCAGCACGTGCCTTCTGCATCTGATACGAGAGAGCTGCGCAGTCTATATGACTCCGTTCAGCTGAACAGCCGCTGCCTGAACGTGTTGGACGTCCCAACGAGTAGCTTGGCCGTGATGCTGTATGACATCTTGCTCGAGGTTTTGCCGGAAGAGATCGTCGTGGCGTTTCACAGGCACGTCCGCCTCCAGAAGATATCAACACCAACGACATCATCTTCGTCTGGGGACGAAAACGTAACGGCTTGCCGGCAACTGGAGCAACTTGCGCTACACGCAAATCGAGCTCGAGGCAAGATAGCAATGTTCTCCAGTAGGGACTCCTACCGAATTGAGCGACCCTACTCCAACGTAACGGCCAGTCAACATCTGATACGAGAGAGCTGCGCAGTCTATATGACTCCGTTCAGCTGAACAGCCGCTGCCTGAACGTGTTGGACGTCCCAACGAGTAGCTTGGCCGTGATGCTGTATGACATCTTGCTCGAGGTTTTGCCGGAAGAGATCGTCGTGGCGTTTCACAGGCACGTCCGCCTCCAGAAGATATCAACACCAACGACATCATCTTCGTCTGGGGACGAAAACGTAACGGCTTGCCGGCAACTGGAGCAACTTGCGCTACACGCAAATCGAGCTCGAGGCAAGATAGCAATGTTCTCCAGTAGGGACTCCTACCGAATTGAGCGACCCTACTCCAACGTAACGGCCAGTCAACATCAGTTCTCCACGTCTGGCATGTTTCGATGCCCAAACGAGTGCTTTTTTGCGGATCGGCCAAGCACAGTAGCGAGGCCTGCGACGCTTCTATGAGCATCTTAGAAAAGAAGAAGCGACTGGCAAAATCTACGCGGTGCTACCGATGTACGAGGACAGGCCACCGATCGACGGAGTGCCGAAGAAATGTAACATGCACAACATGTCAGGGAAGGCATGCAACTGTCATGTGCAATCCAGACTATGCATGCGCCGTGAAAACGGACGAGGTGCACGCTGACCCTGCATGCAAGGTCCCGGTGCAGACGCAGGACGCTAAGTCAGCATCAACTGCCCTCACTAGCTGCCAGTTGGGCGAAGACGTTTACCTCCAGACCTCCTGGTCGTGGATTATCGGTCCTAAAGGTAGATGTTACATACGAGGCATTTTGGATGGTGGCAGCCAGCAAGCGTTCATTAAGGAAGACCTCGTGGCCGAATTGGTAATAAAAGTCGTGGGAGAGACGAGCCTAGCTGTAAATTCATTTGCGTCGGCCGTCCCTCCAGAAGTACGACGATATCGAACAGTTGAACTGCGACTGCGTAGCCAGTTTGGCGACGCAGAGCATGCTCTCCAGGCAATTTCTGTACCAACGATTTGCCCAAACGTCCCAAATACAGAAATGAACACTGATTTCGTCAAGCATCTACGGAAGTTAGGCAACCGACTTGCGGACGAACAAACTGTTCCCCAACGATGTGCGGACCGAGACATCGACCTGCTCATAGGAGCCGACCAACTGTGGACAGTAGTGGCAGGAGAAGTTATTAGAAGCGAGCAACAGAAAGGATTGGTGGCGATAAAGACTTCGCTTGGGTGGACGCTACAAGGTCCTGTCAGCAAACCGAGTCCTGCGCTTCAGAGGACGGGAGTGACTTGCGCGCTGAGTGTCCAAGTATCACTAAACGACGAATCAAGACTGGACTCTGCGCAGCATCCTAGGGATCGACAAAGCAGTACTGCTACCTTATCGCCTGATGTTGCATCCGTCACAAAGTGCTCCACAGGAAGTGCGGGAGCAAAGGCACTGGACGGACTCATGATATCCGCCTATCAAAGAGTTTACTTGGTCAGCGGCAACACTCCAGACTTCTCAGGCCACAGACGTATACGATGTGCAGAAGACTTCGACTGGTGATGGCGGAGCCATAGATCGACAGCAATATTTGCCAAAGACAGGAGCTCATTCGCTAACCGATAGAGCAGTGCGGAAATACCTGAGCGGCTACCTGAACGGCTGCAGGCGCTGTTTGAATGATAATCTGAACACGTCAGAAGCAACGTGGTCACCAACCTGGGTACATCGAAAGAAAACAGAAACCACATCGAACGGAAAGTCAACGGGCAAAAAGGACGGTCTAGACGGAACTGGCATGCAGGCTAGATTTTTACCGATAATGATAATGCGATGCTTTGGGTTAGACCAGCGGTTAGCTCAGTTGTCCGAATGACGGTCTTCCATAGAACTATTCCTGCAACGTTCTATCATTCGCACCACCTTTCACCTGATTCGGTCAAGAAAGGAGTTGAATCAAATAACACAAATTTAATTCACAAGTATGTGTAGAGTACAATTACACGCACATAAAACAAATGCAAAACATAGATCAGAAAATATATTGACCGTGACAACAAGGAAATATAACACGTCTAATATAGAGGTAAAGGTTAAAGAACGCTAACATGGATGTTCAAATAAACGGAACTGGAACTAAATACATATTTTGTTTTCATTTTCAATAGCGCAGCAAACAAAATGTAACGCGGGAAATTATGCACAAAGTCTACACAGGCAAATGTTTAGGAATAACGCTAACATTGAGATTGAAATTGACATTTTTGGCCAACGCATTTTCATAACTCGCCCTCTGTCATTAGCCACGGCTAAGTTTAAGGTGTTGCTCCCACATTCGCATGTAATCACGGAACTTGTTTAAACCTTTTATATAGAAATTGATCCGTGTCACAATGTATACAGAACCCAACCATTTTTGCTGTCAAGGTCTCACATGCTGGTCGCAACCAACGCCGTTAAGGTGTTTGTTGTGAATAAGGACTGCAGCACATCCATAACGCTGTCATGGTGAAGCTCTTTGTCGTCGAAGCAACTCGTAAAAGTGACGTTGGGATCGCTAATAAACCTTAAAAAATTCACGGAAGGATTCAAAAGTCCCCCCAAATTACAAGAGGTAGTAAACCACGACCAAAGTAAAGTTGGTCATGTAGTAAATACAGCGGCATCCTCCCCTGGCATGCAGGATTGGTCCTGCAGACTTAGCACTTCGTTTTCAGTACACACTTTCTTACAAAGTGCCTGCAATATGCGACATAGCAGGTGAATAAAATAAGAAAGCCCACTAACGACAGTACAAGCATCAACTGTAGGGGTATCCCAGAAGAAGGCTCTTGGTATTTTTGTTCCAAATAGGAACGTAAAAAGCAGTAAACTTTTTGCAGCCTTATAATGTGCGCCCCGCCGCTTTTGCTTCATGCGCAGAGTCAACAAGGGGAAGGGAAAAACATTCCTGGTGCCTGTCTGTCAAATTAATCCCTCTTTAACTCGAACTCTGCTATGTCTCAAAATATCTTCTCGAAACTTTTTCTCACCATTTGTTTACCTCCCATACGCGCTACGCATTTGCCCGCTTAATCTCGAAACGTTTTTTCGGAGGACCACGGATGTCTCGAAATACTGGCAGAGAGGACACAAGGCAAAATCCGCTGCAGGCAGCTGACAAAGTCCCCGTTCGAATGCTTACTCCCACTACTCGCCGAACGCGGTCGTGAAGTGCAAGTTTACGTGGACTACACGTCCCCGTTACTGGAATGCTGTCTGGCGCGTACATCATTGCTGTGGACGATGCAGCGGATCATGCGGACGAGGAGGAGCGTCCAGAAGTGCGTGCCTACAACTCCAGAAACAACATACATGCTGCGTCTGCTGTGTAACAAGGTAGCATGTAGCGGTGTCGACGTGCACCAATTCATGCGATGCATTGAGAAGCTCGGGTACGCTTTTCTGGGATGTAGATGCGAACGCGAAACAGCCGAGCACCACACAGCTCTTTGTTCTGCAATAATAAAAGTTTCTTTTTCCTGCGAATTATTTTGCCTTTATTACGAAATCTCCCCTGTGCAATAGTGCTGTTGTTAGCACCACTAGCTGTTATTTCAGGGACCTCGCTACAAATTTTCTGCATTTGACTTAACTCGAAGCTCCGCGCTTATCTTAAAATTTTCAGCTAATTTTACGACCTAAAGACATAAAGAACAAATGAAGGAAGAAAACAAAAACGTCATCTAAAAAGCTGGCCGCGTACACGCTCGCTTCGCTGCAAATAGCTCGAAAAAAAAAAAACGAAAGTTTTCTGACTTCTCGGCTACGTCACACCCGATACACGGCCCCTCTCCGGCCCCCCCCCCCCCTCCCCCCACCGTTCGCTCTCTCGATGTTCCCCTCTTTCTGGCTCCTCCTTTGCGGATTAAAATAAAGGTATTTGCGTAAACACAGTCGTTCATATGTTAAATTACGTCCGGAAGGACAACGTGTTTGTGCTTGAACCGAAATAGGGTTTTTGAGGCTAAAATGCGTTTTTCGATAGAACGCTTGTTGTTTAAAGGCGCATGATTACGATGGTTCTAGGAGCTTCACGTGATCTTGCGTGGATGAATTTCGTTAACTGTTAAGGCATCTACCGCCTTTAGGCTAAGCATTTACATGTGCATGTTGAAGTTGCAAAGTGAAAACTTGAATTAAAATTTAGTAAGGTTATTATTTATTGCCCGATTTTGAAGGACTTAGATAGCGGAGTCCAGTCGTGTTTGTTTCATAAGTTTCACGCTACTAGGATACATACGTAAGATTTAAATATAAAGTACGAGTTGGCTCGCTTGGGCATGATATGGGAATTAGTGTTACTTTAATACAAACGTGAGAAGGCTGAGGCAAAGCTATTACCGTTAGAAAGAGTTATCAGAACGGTAAGATGGGAGCATAATGCAGGAGGTACACATAAAACACGAAGTAGCCTGAATGGACGCATTTTGGCTGAAATATAGGTTTAAAACTCCTCACAGTCGGAGGCTGACTCTTACGTTCGGTAGTGTGATTGCGCTAAAACTACCAGTTTACTCCGGTGGCAAATAATCGCGTAAGTAGGCACATTTATCACTATTGTAACTTGCTCAAAAGGGGAGTATCTGACCGGAAATACCACGCTGGTCCTGAGAGGAGTATGAAAAGCACCCCGCCCCTCCTTCTCCTGCTCCTACTTCTCTCTTTCTCCTCCCCCTTTTCCTCCGCAACGGCTCCTTACAAAATTGCCGCCAGTTGTGTGTAGTGTGAACTCTAGCTTTCCCGAAAATTTATTGTGCGTATAAACTTGCAACCACATGAATGGACGCGAAGTGCTTCCCGCCAACCGAAGCTCGTTGTGAAAATAGGCAAACCAACCTGGACTAACGTAGGACGCATTGAGTCTTCTCCTCCGAGTCACCTACCTTCGAGTCGACGATGTACGCTAGCGGACCAACGCGAGGCCTAAATTCAGTGACTGCAAACGGAGTGTGGCTCGTTGAAAACAACGTGGTTGCTTCTTTGCGAGCCGGTTCAACGTAAGCGTTGCACATTTTTTTATTGTAACCAACATCTTCGGTGAACTGTGGCCCTTCTAGTGTTGGATTAAACTCAGTGTGTTTCTCGCGTCACCGTACCGGCGATTCTCCGCCTGTTGAGGAGAGCGTTAGGCGTGAGAGAGGTCGCCATGCCCGGAATGTCATCGGGGAGGCACAACGATAAAGCAATGCAAATATCACCAGCACAACCTGAATTTTGTGTGTGCGGGTCGCGAGAAAAAGAAGTTTCAGTACTGTGAACAGCGATTGAGAAAGTACGGATGTAAGGCTATAGTGGTTTTGTTGCGCTGTATCTATCGCTCATCATATTCAAGATACGCTGAAATTGGCCGAGCGAGCGCCGCAGAGCCGATTTTCTTGAGAAGTACGAGCGGTGGCGGCCGCGCCTCGTACGTGGTGGATGACCGTCGCATGAGTGTTTGTAAGGGTCGTCGCCTTAAGGAGCAGTCCCCGCATGACTCCCGAGTATTCCAATTAGGATACCCAATGTTTTTATCACCATCAAAACCCACCTGGGGGCCGCGTTGGTTTCACTGGGGATGACGAATGTAGGTGCGCCGCCGGGTGAAGTCGACAAAGGAAGCTTTTCCGTGCGCTAGGCGGTAGAAATTGAACCAACAGGTGTAACTTGCGGGAGCATTCTTGTACGGTGGACGGACGTGTTTTGTTTGGGAGCACTGGAAACCATGTTCATTCAGTGGACGCGTACCCACGATGGGAACCTTTTCGGCACTTTAGGGGGATGAGAGGGGAAAGCGCGGGGGTTAAAACCTAAAGCCCTATACCACAACACTACATAAGATGACAAGAGGGTGATGGATAACCATTTTGAGAAGTTCAAGGCAACCAGGGTCGCGTTCCTTTTGGAACAACACTTCATATTGACGACCTAGTGAGCGGAGGAGGTGTCAAGGATGCAAGTGCAACTTTGCATAGCTTTATATAAAAAGGTGCCGCCTCATTACAAAGCTGTTTCTTTATTTTTCAGCTCGGCATTACAACATACGTTGTATTTGTTGTTGTTTATTTAAAGAGCTCTGTCTTCCTTGTAAGGCCGGTGATTCCGTGACTTCGTGGGCAACATGACAGGTTGTGGCGGCAAAGTCAGTTTTTGCGAAGCAAGTTCAAGCGAACAGTGCAACTATCAATGCCTGGCCTGACTTTATTGTATACAATTGGTTTGTATTTCTTTTTTAGTTGAAGAAAATTGTAATAGACAAACTTATTACCAATATATCTTCTATTCTAGATGTACATGGTTTGTTGATTGAATGTTTTTATATTGTTTTGTTACTTCCGTGTTCAGAAGAAATTTTTTATGTGTGCAACTGCTTGCACACATAAGTGTTGTGTGTAGAAAAGAAACGCTTCACGTTGTGCCATTGAATTGTGCGAAAAAACCCCCTAGAAATGAAGCCTAAGCCGTTTACGCGACACTCCTAAAATAAAATAAACTACAGAATGTGCGCCTAATAGAAACTCCCAAAATGCAGTCATCGATTCCTTTACAGCGCTTCTATGAAACACCTACAAACAGCAAAAATAATCCGAATGCATCAGAACAATACTCCGAACGCGCCTCCTGCAAACTCCTAGTGGAAGAAAATAACATACTCCCAATGCTTTTCTTGAATAGTCTCATTTTAGTGAGAGTAAAACTTTGCTGCTATACACCAATAAATAAACTCCTGAAATACTAGGAGTACGGCGATACGTCCACTGGAAGGGGCATCGTATACTCCGACCTAGGATTGGATTATGGGGAGCCATTTTCTCCCATTACGGCTTATTGTGTCCGGTGCGTACCACCGTGCAAAGCCTTGTAATGCTTCATCGTCGGTGGAGTGATTCGAGAGGTAAGTTCTTTGTGCGATAAATAAAGTCGTTGTGTTAATAATGTCTGCACGCACTTTTTATCGTGACCATCTGTTGTGCGAACCCTTCCAACCTCTCCTCCCTTTATTTTTCCCGGATCTTCCATCGTTATGACGAAGTTTTCGAAATTAAATTACGACGGTATTACCATATTTAGTCCTTCATGTCGCTGTACCAGGAGCAGACATTGCCGTCAAAAACATCATCCAGTCGTGTAATGAACTTGGGACTATGTTTGTCCTTTCCGGGTTAGCTTTTTACGAATGAAGAAATTTTATTCTGTCTACTTGCACAGGTGGGCAACATGAACTCGGAACAGCGCAAGCCCAGAAGAGCCCAATGCACCTAAGTGGGACAGCGAGAAGCGACAAGCTAGAAAACGACAGCCAAATAACACAATAAAACCGGGACCTAATATTGCCGTTTCTCATTGACAACAACAACAAAACAAACCCTATTTACCTGTGCAGCTTTATTGTGAGGTTGTAGTAAATATCCTTCACGTGCGCATTACACTTGGCAGTCACCCGAGAACCGCGGGCATCTTGCGGGTCGCATTCCTCCACGTGAAGCTTGCTGTGCACAGCTTCCGACCCCATCAAACATTCTCGTAGAAAGTCTGCTGGTGATGGCACCTTGGCAAATCCATTCCCAAATTACCGGTGCCCTTGTCCCCTAGCAAACGCGAAAGAAAATGCGTTCATAGATTATCCGCCTTCACGCCGTGACATGCACGTTCAAGGCAGGATCAGCCGCCACCGTACTGCTAAACGTTTCTGCGCCGCAGTGTACGATGTTTGGAGCGCCTCCTACCAAGTTCAGGTTCTCTATGTGCGACAAATGGGCAGTTACACATTGCACATGCTGATTCCCAACAGGGGATGAGAGACAAAGCGGTGTCCAGCGATCAAATTGAGCTCCAGCCCTAAGAGATCTACTTAAAGGAGCCATGAAGACAAAATACAAGTTGGGTTTGTTAGAAAGACTGCTTTGTCCCGATAACAATGATACCTATATCATCGCAATCTTCGAACAAATAACGGAGATATAAAAGAAAACGTGTGAAGCCGTGGCGACCCTCCTAGCCAATTTTCTGCCACTTTTCTATGACGTCACGTAACCTCGTTTGTGATTGGCGGCCGCCTAACTGACCAGTCGCGACGACACATGACTGGACGTCTGTAATGGGGCCTCTAGTTTCATTTGATCGCATCACTTGAATGCTAACGTGCATTCAACGCACTGAAAATACTATTTTATTGTTGGCCGGCATGACGTCATTTTTGCTCACAACACGTCACTGTGGCGCAAAATTTGAAAGTTTTTAAATACTTCTTGCTTTTTTTCGTCAAAAAACATCTTTTGAGGCTCTAATGGAGCTGAATGAGATACTGAATCCTAGTTCTTTCAAATTAAACGAAGTTGTATTTTCTCTTCACGGCTCCTTAAAGATGAGCGTTACCAAGGGGTCAATGGCATGATCGTTTATTCAACACTTTGCCATGGAACAGATCCCCCTTTTATGGAACGCGAATTTTTTTTGGTTACCTAGATCCACCTGGATTAAATTAATGTTTGTTCGTTTTGATATATCTCTTTAATACCAAAACAAATGTTTTGCTTTAACACCAGCATTTTCTGGAGCGCTGTGTTTGTCAACAGTGTAAAATAAATATTAAAGAGCGAGGTTATCGAATGTGAGCTTCATTTGAAGAAATCGAGGCTTCGACGGACGCCCGTCTGGCCGGGAATGACACTGAAGTACATAATAGAGAATACGCCGACCACCAGAGAAAATAAAACAACTAAAACAATGACGTTTCGGCACCCCGAACGGGAGCCTTGTTCACACTAAAAGCAGAGACAGAAAGCTAAGAGCTTAAGTACTATGAAGCACGTGACCTAAACACCTTGCGTAAGCGGGGGGAAGATTGCCGTCAGTGCGGTTCAGGGTGTTTTGTTCGTCTGTATCATTATGGATTCAAGATACAGCCTAGAGGCGAAGTCCTTCTCGGTGGCGACAACACGTGCCTTGCCCCAGTCTATCTCATGTTTAGACGATTGTGCATGTTCCGCGAGGGCATTAGTGGACACTTTTCCTTTCTTTACGTCATTACAATGCTCTTTTAACCGTCTTTCAAAATTTCCAGATTCCCCTATGTATAATCTATCACAGTTCGCTCATGGCAATTCATATACATGAAGTGCCATGCATTGAAGATTCCATTCAGTTCACAGTGGAAAAAGAAAACAACAGAGAATTGCCCTTCCTGGACGTTCTAATCAAACGGGATGGTACTAAACTATCTTTCGCTGTTTTTAGAAAAAGCACGCACACGGGACGTTACTTGAACTTCAAGTCGGTGCACCCTGCAGCGCACACGAGGTCCGTGGTGTCTTCTTAATTGCAACGTTCCCGCACTATCTGCTTTACGGCTGCCGACCACTCGGCTGATGTCCAACATGTACGTCGCGACCTTTCTGCAAGCGGCTACCCGGATTCCTTCGTGACTTCGGTGGAAAAGAAGTTGGATCGCGCCTCTACAGCCTCACAGAGATGCTCAAAAAGATGCAGCATTCCGTATGTGCCGGGAGTGAATGAGACTTTGGCCCGAGTCCTGCGCACGTATGACGTGCACGTTGCCCACGTTCCTACCCAGAAGCTAAAGGACGCTCTTGTGAAAGTGAAAGATAGATTACCGAAAGAACGATTTCCCGGTGTTGTATATGAAGTGCCATGCGCGAACTGTGATAGATTATACATAGGGGAATCTGGAAATTTTGAAAGACGGTTAAAAGAGCATTGTAATGACGTAAAGAAAGGAAAAGTGTCCACTAATGCCCTCGCGGAACATGCACAATCGTCTAACCATGAGATAGACTGGGGCAAGGCACGTGTTTTCGCCATTGAGAAGTACTTCGCCTCTAGGCTGTATCTTGACTCCATAATGATACAGACGAAAAAAAACACCGTGAACCGCACTGACGGCAATCTTCCCCCCGCTTACGCAAGGTGTTTAGATCACGTGCTTCATACTACTTAAACTCTTAGCTTTCTGTCTCTGCTTTTAGTGTGAACAAGGCTCCCGTTCGGGGTGCCGAAACGCCATTGTTTTAGTTGTTTTATTTTCTCTGGTGGTCGGCGTATTCTTTATAATGTACTTCAGTGAGCTTCATTTCATTCACGTGGTTTTCGTAGTTGCGACAAAAACTTTTCTACCTATCTTGCTCGTTTTGTGCTTACCATTTTAAGGTCAAATTTTGGGGTTCAACGCTATTTTTCACTGCTTACTGTATGCAATTGTCTTGAACCTAATTCTAACTTGAAATATAAACGATAGAAATCTATATGGTTTCTTAAACGTTTTGGTTGAAATCTCACAAACCAGCCGTTCTCATTTGGAAAAAATAGAGGAAAAAACGTATAGGCACACTGAGGATATTTAATTTTGGCATTCAAAATGTGCATTGTGTCCCTTACCTTTCTAACTCTTCCCGCAATTCGCGGTAGCAAGCTGGCATGTTTCTCGAAACTGTCGCACCACTGAATCCAAACAAACATCTTTCATAATTAAATTCACGTAGACCACATCCTTCACAGTGAATTTTCCGCCCATTTCACTATCTTCTTTCAGCAAGTCAGGCACCGTTATCCGGATTTATTTTGTTTGTAAAAATCTAGACCTACATCTTTTCCTCAATGGTTTTCTGATCTGTAGGAGAACCTGACACCGAGTGGCGGCCTGGACATCTAGTAACTACTTGGCATCCAGGAGAACGGCTGTATACGGCGGTCACTAGTATTCCGCGACTATGCTACTTCACGGGTAGATGAAAAATACTTTTTAGACAAGCCGCGTTGGGCACAGAACTTCTGGAACTCACTTTAACGTCGGAACGAGCATTAAAAGAGTCAACCACTGCAAACAAGTTCATATGACGAGAACAAGGTGCCTGAAAAGCTTTTGATTACGTGAAGGGTTAAAAGCCTTAATGCCACCCTTGACGCACGACACACCCTTGAGTCGACGGTTGTAGCGAATATAAGAAATATTGCGAGCCTGCAGAAATCGTAGACTTGGTTTCAAGCTTATGGCTAATCATCATGTCTGCACAACAGAAGGCTTAAGAGAGGCTGTTAAGATGGTTTCCAGGAAACTACAGTTCACACGCACTAAGAACAGTTCACTGTGCCTTGTGGTTCTGAGTCGGTGTTGCATGCTTACGCTACTCAAGCAACTGCTGCCTCCTCGTTTTCATGATGCGTTGACGAATAATATTCAGACTCCTGTTCGTGTGATCCATTAGGTTTTGCGTACGCTGGTGAGAAAAATCGAAGCCATTTTTTAAAGAGGAGTATCTTTACCAGACGAGGCTTCCTTCCACGCAGACTTAGGTGCGTCGATCTCTCGCACTATGAAGCTGATGTCTATCCGGTAGTAAAATTCTGACATGACGTGGTTGACGCAGCTTGTATTTTATGTAGCCTTAGCTGCGACAACCATTTCGACGCAGCAAAGGCTGCATGAAATTGCACTATCGGATAGACACTGGCGTCATAACGCGAGTGACACATTTTCGATTGCGACCACGGGAAGCGTTTCTTTGTACCACCTGGCGTGCTACGATGCATCTTATTACTAGCATGTCACACAAGTACGGCGGTCACGTCAAACTCTCGCCAGAGCAATGGCCCATGGCTGGCTAACAAACGGTTTCCGAATATATAACTTTAGTCCTCGACGTCTGCGCGATTTGGAAATACTAAATCGTTCTATGATCCCCACCATCACGGGTCTAACTGTACACACCAGAAATGATATTCTGGAGTTGGCAGTTTCTCTTCCTCCACAACGACAACTTATGGAGGAAACTCAGCTACGTTTTCAAACGCGGCTGGAATGCTCACCGCGAGGACAAGCAGTCTTAAAATGGGACGCGTTGAACAGCGGCTTCGAGGGGGAACCCTTTCAAAGTACTATTCCCTCAATTCGAATGTCCGCCGCTTAAACTCATCAGACGACGGCCTATACGGCGCTGCAACCCCGCGGTTAGACAGCATCTCATTAGGCGTATACAGCAAGACAAGACAAAGCCATTGACGAACTAGATGTTTTCACAGACGCAGCAGTGGCCAACTATGCCGCGGGGGTAGCTTGGACTTTCCCTGAATTTCCACCCCTGGATGGGTCCTGCAATATCTCCCAAATTCATGGCCTAGTAGCAGAAGCCGAACTTTTCGGAATTCTAGGTGCCCTTCAAAGCATCCAAGAGAATCGCCCGTCAAGTCCTCAAACCAAACTACGCGTAATCACAGACTGCCACGTGGAACTTCATGAATTAAATCCTTCTTTCACCCCAAGCGCCACAGATTCAGGATCTGCAACAAGAATTCGTATCCTTTCGTTAGGTTTCGACTCCGGCGCACACCGAGGGTGACACAGGGAACCAGTTAGTCCACATGGCTGCCCGGGAGAGTCTCTCACATCCTCCCATGGTTTCTTCTGACCCACTTCCACAGGACGCGACCTGGCCTGAAAACTACCGCAAAGCAAAGGTCCTCTGTCGTCAGCGCCTCCAGGAATCCTGCGCCGTGGGTTTCCTCACAGCTCTAAAGCATCTCCCCAGAAAAGGATAAGTTCTTGCAAACAAGATCTACGCAAACTGTGCATATGCTCCCGACATTCTTTTTAAATGGACATATCCTCGTACAGCATATACTCAAAAGTGCATATTTTGTTGGGAATTACTCGTCTCCAATCTTTACAATCTTATCTGGACGTGCTTGCCAATTCACAAGGACGATCGGAACTTTTAAGACTACACTCTATCCCGTGTGATGAACCGGACGATATTCGTCAAATGCGCGCTAATCCTTCTTTATTAGAGACAGTTGTTGAATTCTCCCTCCAGAATGGTCTCTATAAAGCAGTTTGATTCGTGATTGCCTAAGCCCTGTATGAGTCAGCGATTCTGTGACAAGTGCGAACTGATTTTATAATGTGACAAGAAGTACAAATGTGCTTTTGATGACCTTTATTTTCATAACTTTTCCCTTTTCGCACTCCCCTCATCGCCTTCAGGGTCCTATGACCTCCTCCAATAAAGAGCCAATCAATCAATCAATCAATTCAATGAGGCGCTGTCAGTGTCTTCGATTATCATCATCATCATCGTTTTGAGGAACCAATTGTGTGGGCTCTCTGGCAGCGACTTTTAGCGATGGGACGCTCGCCATCAGTGAGGCATAGAAAACTTAGCTTGAAGGGATAATGTCGGAATCAGCCATTGCACAGGAAAAGCTGCGTTTTGCGGCAAACTGCAATCCGGCCATGGGAACTAATAATCACTCTTGACGCGCCATTTTGGTAGATGAGTGGACAGAACAGGGTAGCGGAAATACAAGTTGGTGCAATAATGGGCACGACAGCCGTAGCTTATGCATGGCGCGTGCATTGAACTGACGTACTATAAAAATATCGAAGGCGGAAGGGAGCACAGCTTTGTAATCGATTGATTGATTGATTGATTGTAGGGTTTAACGCGCCGACGCAACGCAGGCGATGAGGCGCGCTGTAGTGGGGGGCTCCGGATTAATTTTGACCACCTGGGGATCTTTAACGTGCGCCGAAATCTCGTACACACGGGCGTTCTTGCTTTTCGCCTCCATCAGAAAAGCGGCCGCCACGGCCGGGAATCGAACCCGCAACCTCGTGCTCAGCAGCGCAACGCCTTAGCCACTGAGCCACCGCGGCGGGTCACAGCTTTGTAATCATTAGTAAAATCAGGTGGCTCTATGATTTTACCAAAGTAAGCCATCTTACTTCTTCGTCTTAGGTGTACAAGGAGCTGAGGTCTCCACATTCGCGTCAGCGAGGTTTGTCTATTGGGAGCTTCTGATTTACGTGATGATATGGTGGTTTATAATGAGCCAGCGTCTTTTGGAGTAAGGTAATTCTTTAGTTGAAAAGAGGTGAGATAAAGTAAACCTGTAAATATTACGCCATTGAGGGCCACCTTACAATGAAAATGATAGCTACCGTGCAAACACAAAGAGTTAGGGTTATATCTTTTGTCTAGTATGCGTGCAATTCATCGGTGCTCCTGATTTGTAGGAGCTCATTAACGTTCTGTATGCAATAAAAATAAGACAGAACCGTTTGCAAATAAGAAGTAGCTGGTATCGCCGATTAGGTATGTTGGTGTCCATGCGAAATACTTACATTTACTGATGTAACCCGCTCTTGCCCTTCTAAGAGTATACGTAATTTTGCCTTATGTCTCGGCAAATAAACGGTATAACTTACGGCCTTTTCATCTTAGACAAATATAAATTAACGTAGACTTGAAAGGGAGCTCATTCTAATACTGGAAACAGCACTGAAGTGCTTCTTGCTTTTGCAGGCTGGCATGGGAGGGAATTGTTATGATTTGAAGGAGATAACAACAACCATTCTGAGCGTCAAGCTGGTGTTGCGCGTAACATTCCGTTCGCTCTTCATTAGACGTAGCCCTATCTAAGATAACGGCTTCGGCTGGAACTCCAAATTAAAATTGAACGCGTTTAATTGCTCCTGCATCCTTGTCTCCAGGAGTGACCGCGGGGCAATCAAGAAACCTACCATCAAGCTCAACGGCAAAATAGTCAAGGAGGTGACAGAAATGAAACTCCTCGGAGTTATTTTCGACAGACACCTCACCTTCGTGGCGCAAGCGCGAACAAACCACTTTAAATTCATATTTGAGAAGATGGCAGTTCCGAATACATGACTTGCCCTCATGGATACACTAGTCAGTCGATCTAATCTCCTTTAAGGGGTCATGCAGACAAAATTTGTTTGTTTTACTCAAACGATTTCTTGTTTTATAGTGCCCCAGTGCTTGTTCACTGAGAAAATAATCAATCCAACTTAACATATCGATTCTGCCGCCGAATTGCGTGTTTTCATGACGTCTTTTATGACATCATAAGAACGGGTCTTCAAGCTACTCGGAGCCTTTTTTTGCTGTTAGTCAACGTAGATGGCGCCACCATACTGGGGCGGGCCGTTTTCGTTTTTGGCCATATTTGTTCATGGCGTGTTTTGTAAAGGTAGAAAATATTCGTTTTGTGAAATATGATGTTCGCTCGACAAATATGGTCAAGTAAGACACCGTCGCTTATGCAAATCAGCCAGTGTCATCAGAGACAACGCCACAGCACCGCAGTGCTGTGCGGGTAAAACAAGCACAGTGCACGCAGTACTAACAGCAGAACGCATCGGTACTAATATGTTTACGCGTACTTCCGTAACTTCCTCTGTTTACGCCATTATTGTTACTGCAATAAAAGAATGTGCCGTAACTTTGGGTGCAGATAGCTCGTTCGGCAACTTTATAAGCCCTGATTAATTGACGTTTGCTTTTGCCGGCCTCAGCCAATCACAGAACTGGCACATATGACATCATAGGTTCTGTTGCAGGAAGTGAGGTAGGGTGTGGCATAGAAATTTCATTTTTTTTCCTAATTATATGGCTTATATGACCGAAGTGTACGTTAAAAGTGGTGTCAGTATGATTCTAACGAGGCAATTTTTCAAATGAACCAAACATGTGTTTTGTCTGCATCGCCACTTTAAGTTACATCATCCTGTAGTGCTTCCCGCAGTCTCATACGCAGCGCGTGCATGGTGGCACATCAACGAATACTATCTACTGAAAACCGGGGCCCACTCCTTACCCAGATCCTCATTGTTCGCCGTCACCAGGGCTTATACAACGACGCGAAGCGCCACCTTTGAAGTCCGTATTAACTCTTAATGCGGTACAGCTTCACATCCATCTGGACGTCACAGTGCGCATATTTTTGTTGTTTCATGACGGGAAACCCGTTATCTTCAACACAGCGCCGTTCGATCCATCCGACGCTGACCTGCCCATCAAAGTTGACACGCATCTGCTCTACGACTTCGTGTCCATTATGACCGTCTCACTGGCATGGATTCAAACCACAGGGTGCACTTTCCCACTCTGCATGCCTTCACAGGCTGATCACACACGTTCACTGCGTTAGGAGCAGCCCTTGTCATTTTGAATGGAGCAGGCCATGTTCATGTTTCGCGACATTTCCCTATGGTGTGTACAGCCACGTCGTTTGATGCCGAAGCGATTGCCATGAAACAACTCCTAGAGTGTCTCTTTGAAGACGAACCTTCCTCCTTCGTTAGCATCGACTGAAACAGCTTTTCGCTTTTATTCGCTCTTAAGAACCCATTATTCAGTGCGCTACCACTCATCGCCTAAAACAGAACCACTGTCTGGATTCAAGCTCACTGTGTGTGTTTATATACCACGTGCCAGCTAACTGTGTTGTGTGGGGAATGAGCTTACGTATACTGACGTCCGAAGTGCTGCGACAAGAGGTGAAGAGGCTCGTGGAAGGTTGTCGAAAACCAGGGTGTGCTGTTTTTTGATGACGGTCCGTCGCTTGGTATGGCAGGAGACGTGCAGTACCAACAACTGCGACACCAAAATATATCGATGTACCCCAGTGTCTTTGACCTTCCTCCTATATTCCGCCTTCCAAGAGGCTTACTCGCCTGGTAACCGGACACGGTTGGTTTCCTCCGTACGTTTAACGTCTACATGCCGTACGGTCACTGCTACTGCTGTGCGCCTGCCCCTTCTGTTTCGAACTATTATGAAATGCCCGAAAACGGCCCGCCACATTCAGAGATTTTGTCGGCTCTCATGGTCACCGCCAGAAACACCACGATAGCCGTGAAGATTCTCACAGAGCTCGTCGATTCCATTTATCGATCTATACCCGATGTGTGACGCCTATGTGACTTCCGTGGTTTGAATCTGAGCCCCGC
Source organism: Haemaphysalis longicornis (assembly GCF_048455015.1). Classification (NCBI taxonomy): domain Eukaryota; kingdom Metazoa; phylum Arthropoda; class Arachnida; order Ixodida; family Ixodidae; genus Haemaphysalis; species Haemaphysalis longicornis. The sequence goes on along the minus strand of NW_027526385.1, from coordinate 154,319,630 downwards.
TGTGCACACCGTGCCAGATCCTACCTTCCGGATTTGTATAGTCGGCGTTGTGGAGGGCGTTTTTCCAGGGTTTTATTTTGTATTTTCCCCCACTTGCCGCAATGTGCGTTGAACTGGATAACACCTAGTTACGTGCCACCAATGAACCGCGTCTCCGCGATACTCTGTGCCCAAGGTCCCAGTGCTACAACATGTGACCTGGTATCCGTAATATGTAAATAATGCCGTGAAGTCTCAGCACTGTCTCGTGATTTTTTTAGAGTACTACCCACCCTAGTGGTATTTTAAAACTCACAACTCCAACCGCTTATTTTCTGCTGGCACTGTTCCTGTAAAAAATGTACGTATTATGTTTATAGTCATCTTTCGCGATATGCCGTGAAGGCAAATTTTGCTCTCTTGGATTCTGATTATTTGAATTTATGCGCTTAATTCTCTATCTCGGGAGTGCGTGTAACTTTATGTCATTGACACGATTACCTTGGTGTGAAAAATATTTGTTTATTTCGTCGTGTGTTTATGGGTTCTCGGTATTGCATGCTTACAGGTTGCCTTTTATTACATTGTAAATTGCGCACTCAGTACAGTGACCGGCATATAGAAATACGTTTTTGGTTGGAGTGTAACAGATGCTTTGTCCGAACTGTTGCGTCCAACAGACTGTCTTATTTTCTTTCTTCTGCTTCGTTTTATGCTCATTTGCGCTTCGTTTTGTTTTTGTAAAATTTGCTTTGATATCCTGATGTTGCGTGCTTCAGGTTTTCTTTTTAATAGTCAAAGTGTCTTTTCTTTGCGAATATTTAGTTGGCTCTTAGCCCTTTAGTTTATTTTATATTGGCTTTAAACCTGCCATAGCATAGCTGGAGCAGGTCTCATTTCCCACTTTCTTTTTTTCCTTTCTTTCTTCACGAAGCGCATGAAAAAAAGGGGGGTGGGCATAGAATTGGAATTGGAATTTGAACGTGCACCACCTGCACTTTCTGTGTACACCAAGCGCTATCGACTCGTTCGTTTAAATCCTTTCCCGTATTTAACTGGGCAACACGTAAAATGAGGTACCTGTTTGTTATCCACGGCATTGTTGCAGCCGAAGGCTCCGACAGCAGCGCCCTTGTTTGCAAAGTCGAAATTTTTAATGTTTTTACTACATATCGAGTGTTAAACGAACATAGGCTCTCCTAATTGGACGTACTATTCAGATCATTTCATACATAGGGGGTTTTTAGAAACTTTAAGCTTCTGTTAGGTACGGGGCACAAACTATCACAACTTTTAGCAAGGCCGCTGTACCTTGCAGGGGGGGCCAAGTATGTGCTCTTGGGAAACGGAATGCCGTGATGTGCAGCCATGTATCATTACTACATGGTTATCAGCATCATCAGAATTTGTTTTGTTGGTAACGACAATCATTAAGTAGTGTAGGGCGTAACCTGGGAGGACATATTTGCATTCAACGTGTCTTGCGTAGGTTTGGTAACTGAAAGTAGGGCGCTTGAAACAAAACAACAAAAATACCCGGTTTTCGTCTCAAGCTGAGTTAAAACAAGCACATGCAAAGTAAAACGCATAACCTAAAAGACTGCCGATTTAGCCGCAAAAAAAATCTCGAACGGCAAGGGATATCGACGTTTCCTAAATCGAAAGCTCCTTTGCTTGTAAAATTAGGTGTTCCTTTGCCCATGAATGATTCAGTAGTCCGTTTAGATTGATTTTGTATAGTGATGGGTACCAACGAACGGTATTTCTTGAAGTATTGCCAGGTTTTGTCCAGTCGTAATAATGCAACTTTGTTTCAGTATAAGCTCGGGCGCAGCCAATGATACACGTGAGCATTACGCCTCTGTAAAGGAGAGTTTCCGATATCCACGAAAGGAAACACCCCCCATCGTATCTCCGCGGTTAGGCCTACTCTTATTCCGTCTCCAGGGATCGCGGCGGGCGGATTTTCACGCGCACGTTCTGAGCTTCAGTTTCTTCAATTAAGGCTAACCGAAGGAGTATATTGGAAACAAAAAAAAGAGTTTAAAATGATTCGTGTTCTTTTGCCCTGATGTCTCCTAAACCGGGTAACATAATTTTTATATCGATACATAATATTTCTTGATATTCCGGACCCTCCTATATACACAGAGATAAATGTGATAAAAGGTAGCGGCCTTAAACCATGGTTTAAGTTATTTAATTTAATTTTATTTATTTTAATTTAGTTTAATTTAAAGACATCATACAAAGATATTCTCACGCAATCGTTCTTCTTGTGCGGTTAAACCAAGTGCCCGCATTTACTGCTTGAAATTTCAACCGCTACTAAGACCCGCCACTTCGTAGCACAAGGAAAATAATTTTAAAACTTTTACTTTGCCCCTGATGGAACGCATCCCGGCAGGATGTAGAACTTGCATTTTCCCCAGTGCGCACTACTGTCGTGCCTTACACCTTATGTGGGCAATAATGTGTTCGCCTTCAGTAACATTCATTTTGTATGTACCACACCGTCTCACTAAACTTTATTCCTTGCATCAGACAAAAGATGAGGTAGCAACCCTGTAGGTATTTCTTTTGCGATGACGCACTCTAATGTAAGTATATTTGCCTTAAGAAAGTCTTGATAAGATAGCAAAGCTTTATAGCCAAATCTTGCGTCACGCTTACCTGCAAGCATAACGGTTGCGGCCAACAGTGTAGCTCCCTGAAAACAATACATGCTTTCGGTTCCTGAAAATAGGCGTAAGACAAAAAAACATATTTGTTATTGTCCCGGCAATTAAGCAACATAATGTTTGTTCATTCGTTCCGTAGCAGTTCTTATGAAGGTATTTCTTAGCCTCTGAGCAACTAGAACGAGTTTAATAGATGACCTCGCAAAAAATTGCAATCGCCCGGTTACGGCGGCCCTTGCGACGAGCTACTTCATTTGTTTAAACTATCTGCATGTAGGTTCACCGCATGTTTTTTTTTAAACAACGGCATTGATAGCGCTGGCAAAACCATAAAAGACGAAAGCTTTTTAGCTTCTGCCTTGATTGATTGATTGTGGGGGTTTAACGCGCCAACGCAACGCAGGCGATGAGGCGCGCCGTAGTGGAGGGCTCCGGATTAATTTTGACCACCTGGGGATCTTTAACGTGCGCCGAAATGTCGTACACACGGGCGTTTTTGCTTTTCGCCTCCATCAGAAAAGCGGCCGCCGCGGCCGGGAATCGAACCCGCGACCTCGTGCTCAGCAGCGCAACGCCTTAGCCACTGAGCCACCGCGGCGGGTAGCTTCTGCCTTTGAACGGGAAAACAGCTCCGAGCTATTCTGGATTCCCTTTTTGTCAAGGCTTTCTAGCTTGTCTCGACGCCATCATGGTAGTTTGAAGGAGCATATTTGATATTCGTCTAATGGGACATACTGCCCGCATTTGTAAGCTACAATTTAGCTCTCTTCGATTCCTCTCTCAAATAACTGCAAGAGATGTGTCTGCGTTCAAAACTGACGGGAAGGTTTTCACCAATAACATTTCTACACGCAAAACACGGGACTTGCGCGTGGTCCCTTGATGTGTGGAAAGCCATACACAGTACACAGTTTCCAGGAGTGTTGATGATTAATATTGGCAGGAGCTGTGTCTTATGTTTCTTTTACGTTTGTGTTTTGTTTTTGTGTTTTGTTACCAGCGTTGGGCCGCGCTCAGCTGTCTTCTCTGTGTTCAAAGCAAAGCGCGTGTTTCCTTCCCTTTCTTTTGAACGTCGAGAGGGCTATCTTATTTGATAGGGAGCGCGTATGGCCCTGTTTTCGGTAGATTAGGACTTTCTTCTATGATCGCACGTGTACTGAATGTAATTCGACTGTTCCTGAAAGATGACACCGACATATATGTGTTCGCAGAGTAAGCGCCGCGCCATTCAATTCGCCGACACCCGCCTCTGCACGTCACTTTGTTGAATGCTCCTTCGCTGCTTGTGTATACTTTGAGTTCGTAAATGAACCCAGGTTCGCTCCAGTAAACGTTTTTTTTTTAAGAAACCAGTGTCGTCCTTGGCTATGTTCAATATATCACTTAATTTATTTGTCAAGAATTAAATGTCACTTGGCCTTCAAAATGAAGGCATCCAAATAGTACTTATGTCGTTTTATAAATCCTTCTATACTTAATAAAGTTCACCTCGGGTAAATCTGAAAGACATTTCGTAATGCAGTTCTTGCGCACAAAAAGAGTGAAGCTGATCTTTGCAAAATTACTTATTTGCACGTGTAAAGAATGGTATTCGTTCTAAAAACGTTTTACCTGAGGTTGTGTGCGTCCTAAAAGACTGTCTCCACCATGATTGTAACGCAGTAGAGAGCAATATTTTTTGTGGGTTTAGATATTATTGATGTATCGGTGAACTCAGGCTATAATGTATCCCCTCTTCAAAAAAGAAAAGCGAACATTGTGCGTGCTCGGCTTCTCACCATTTGTCCAAAGCAGCGTACAGCGGAAATAGGAGGTATCCGTATACAGCTGCCATTGTCAGTTTTCAGAAGTAAGACCTAAACGTTGAACGACCGGAAGGAAGCATTTACCTGATGTGAATGTCCGCCTTATTCAAAGATATTTTTAGGACTTGTGACATATGTTCAGTGCAGCTTAAACTCCATAATTAATCTTGTTGCCACAGGAAACCATGCTTCCCGAACCCTTTGTTCGTACAAATATGAATTATTCAACATTATCTCCGACGTTGTGCATGAACGAACTACACAAATAGCTTCGTTTGGGCAGGGCGCCATCTGTCGACGACTCTAAAAAACAGCACATGTGTTAGCCTAATAGACATCCTGAAGCAAACACTACACCTGAAAGCGTTTGAAGGAAGCCCAGTTACAAAACAACCACAAGAAAAGCATATACTTTTTTTTTCTGTGTCTTGCCGATTTACAGCTGGGCAAGGCAACTTTTAATTTCGTTATCGCGGAGTCGAAACACCAACAGATATGAACAAATTGATTTACATGGAGCCCCACTGTATTGAGTTGGTTGCAAAAAACTAATTTAATTGGTATTGCGGAATCAATGTCAAGTTTGCGGTGAATTGCAACTAGACAGTATTTTGTTTTTGAGCGTGATCACCGGGGCACTGTCAAACGAGTGGAAGACACAAAACACGATTGTTCAACATTTGCGTTTACTTAACTTACCAGTCTGTTATAAGGTGGCGACAGCGCAAACGAAGACGAACGCTAAGAGATAAAAAAAAACGCGAAAAGATGACGGTGTCAATTCTCTGGCACTGTTGACACTATTAACGCTCACCAACTCGCCAGTTTGCCGCACTTGTTAAAGTAAATTAGGGTAAAACTTGCCAGGAGAACAATTTTATGCCAGCTAACAAACACGGGGTTGTACATTCCCCGGGCGTTTTAAACTGTGCTGATGCCTTTACGGGACAGTGGGGTCATGTTGTTAGTGCGAAAGCAGTATGCGCCACATGAGGGAAAAAAAAACTTCGACCAGTGTGTACCGGAAAGTCACTACAATGCGCGGAACATTATCTATTCAAAAGCCTGTTAGTAAACGGGGTGCAGAGACTCTGCACAACAATTTAGCGTTCTGTACCTAACTCTGATAACCAAATTAGTAATTTACAACAAACGCGCCGCCTAATTTTTACCGATGCTAAGCTAACGGCGTGAACACGACGACTGGCTTTTAGTGGTAGTGTTGTGATCGTTATGAACAGTCTTTATAAAAGTGGCCGCATTCTTTCACTGGCAGGCGTACTACAGGGGGGTCTGGTTGAACACACGTTCAGCTACTCAGATGAACAAATGTAAATCTGCGAACGTCGAAGGTTAGCGGTAATTCCCGTTTCGTTTTTTCGTGTCTCCACGTATTCGTGAAACACGTGGTGGAATTCGTCTGGTTACCGCTGTTATGAATAACCTACGAATGAATGCATTGGGAAGCTTGCATGTGTGAGTTAACGCGTCTACTAGGCTATCCGGCGACAGGTGTGAGTTTTGAACAAAGCCTTCTTCACCTTGAATATTTCCTTCTACAGAGGCCCCAACACACAACCTTACCAGCGGAAACTTTTGTAATATAAGACGCTCTTTCAACCTAGAAAAAAAATACAGCACAGTTATCTCCATCCCACTTTGCTCCTAAAAACTATCATTGTTTGGTAATAGAATTAAAAGAAGTGAAAGGTCAAATTATAAGTGAGTGGAAGGCAATAATACCGTCCCTCACTAAGGCCGTTTCTTATTCACTCAGGAAGAGTCAAATAAGAACACCTTGTCTCAAGAAACACTATATCCTATCTACTTCTTTTCTCTAGGACGATGAGGGAAATCAGGAGCTGTTGTTACTGGCCGTAGGTTCTGGGTTTGTGCTCGCCAAAAACTCCCCGAGAAAGGCCGAGCGCTCGTGCACGTGTACCTCGAGCATAAATTTGTAAAGCTAAGCATACCAACTTGGGGCGATTGCGAATAGTGGATAAAAAACTCCAGCCTTAGCCGCGTGCCTCGAGTGCACGTTCGTCAAGCCACGCATACCCACTTAAGAAGGCCTGCCAACATTGGCCACAAAAACACTCCGTCGTTCGCCGTATCGTTGCAAAACTTGCTCAGAACGAGGAAGACACGTCATAGCGTACGCCGTTCATTCGTTCGTCCTCGCGTCGTCGTGCGCATGCGCTTTGTACCGTAGAAGAGCCGCGACTTGAATGTCGAAGCTGCTGTAGGTGGTCATTCACTCCATATGGCCCAGCCGCGAATAGTTCGCCCCGCCGAGGAAGAGGCGGTGTTTCGAGAGGTTTGGCGTTGGAAGCATTCGCTAGAGGTCATAAGTCGCGCTTGGGGAGTGGCGTACAAAAATGTCCACCAAAACGACAAGCTCACTCTGGCCTTGTTCAACATAAGGTCATTGATATGGCATGCCGCCGATGTTAATCCCGACATCACAACGATACTAAAATTCAAATTTGTGTTCGTCAGTGATCACATACAATAGCAGAGCATCGCCATTCAAGTCTTGCGCATGAGTGCAAGCATTCCCTGAATTTTTTTGTTTCTTGGTTTTGGGCCAACTTAGTGGCATAAAAACATTCCGGTTGTGTAAGATTTACAAACACAAGATAGATAGAAAATTACGAGGATTATATTTTGTTGCTATTGGTGTTATTTGCTTCCCTACCGCTATACAGGTTTTCCCCTCGTGCATGCATAAAAAGACCAAAGACGCTGCACAAACATATACATATCAAACCTAATTACAAATGGCGGTGCCCTGCTCATCCATGATTTGCAAAAAACGGCTGCGGAAGAACACCCATGCTTTTAAAACATACCTGCGGCTCGTTTTCGCCTTCACCTTTCGTTCAGAATATGATGCCAGCGGACACGTTTGATTATTCGCGAGGAAAAAAGGGGCTTTAGGCGCGCACTGGCTTAGCTCCACAACTCGAGAGAGTGAACGTTCAAGGTTTTGCTGCAACTTGGTCTTTCCAAGGGCGTCAGCTGTCTGCCGTTAGAAAAAAGTATGTGGAAGTACAGCCGGATGGCAGTGCTCAAACCCGTATTAATTATTTTTTACTCAGATGTAAAGAGCAAATAAAGGAACGAAAGAACGTCACATGAAAAGCACGTAGCGTACATACTTGCTTCGCTGCAAATGGCGTGGAAAAATGATAATTTCTTGCCGTTGCGGCCACGTAACTCCCTGTGCACTTTCCACTTCCACCCCTCGCGGTCTTTCTCCTCCCGCTATATTGGCCTTCTTCTCACTCCTGTCATGAGTAAAATTGAGGTATTTGCAACGAGACAGTGGTTGACATGCTCAGCTAGCTCCGGACGGACATCGTGTCCTTGCTTGAGCTGAAATGGCGTTTTCAGGGAAAAACGCTGTATACAATAGAAGGGCTGGTGTCTAAAGGCACATTGTTATGTTTCCTAAGTTTCAGGCTAATGGGATAGAAATGTTAGATCTAAATAAAAATTACAAGTGGCATTGTACCGCTATAAAAAAAGTATTTATGTTAGTTAACGTAATACGCGATAAGGCTGAGACAACGTTATTCTATTAGAAATAATTAGCACAACGGCCACTGTGAGTATATTTCAGGAGCTAATGCAGTGAGTCATTCCTGAAGATGAATGTAGTGGCACACATCTTGTAGCAGGTGGTTCAAAGTTTAAAATTTATGTGCACGATCAACCCGAATCTCTTATATAAAAAAACTTGTCGAGATGAAGGTAAACAGGGCAGCTTTTTGCTTTGTAGGTTAACTAAAGTGGCTCCCGAGTAATTCCAGAGAAATGTTTTGACGTGTTCGTCATAGGTGGCAAACATCGGTGTCGGCAGGGGGGTGCAAAAAGGCACTTGCCCCACTCGAGTCTACCCCAGCACAATTGCCCCGCCCCCTCGCCTCTCCCGCTTCTTCCATACAATGGGCTTGCCACCCTCAAGACAAAGTCCTGTCACGGCCATGATGCAAATGTTCATTTATATTTATGTATATTTATTTATATTTATTTATTTATGTAATTATAAATGTATATTTATTTATTTTTTATTTCAAGTACCGTCAATCGCGCAAGCAATAAAGTGGGAGTGTAGTAGTAGTTGTAGTAAACTTTATTTTGTGGAAAAGGGGTGAGGGAAAAGGGGGAGAGATCAAAGGTCGGATCCAAATTCCAAGACCCCAGAAGCTATTTGGCCATCCCTGGCCTAAGCAGCGCAAGCTGCAGTGCAGGGTCTGAGCTGGACAGGGCTTCCTCCCAGGACTCTAATGAGGTTTGGTGGCTATTTTTGTACCAAGTAATTGGGCAATTCCAGACTGTATGAAATAAATCGGCCTTCTGGTGACATTGCTTGGAGTCTTCATTATACTTTGCTGGGAAGATAAGTGATAGTCTGGACTTATGTATGTGTTCGTCTGTATTTATCTAAGATTTCTCGCTTCTTCAGCAGTTAGGCTGGGGTTAGGCGTAGGCATTAATCTTCGGTAAAGCCCATAGGATGTTAATTTGTCTGTGCCTTGACAGTAAGAAGGGAGGGCGTACGAATGTTCCGGGTCTCTGCGGTGAATGGTACTCCTCGCAAGAGAATCGGCCGCCTCGTTACTCTTTAGCCACAGATGGGCGGGAGTCCAGGCAAGTGTGTGCTTGTTTTTGGAGAGAAAAAGAAATACATGTACACGTACAAAGCGGCAAAACAAGTAACATAGAAAGCATAGGCTGGTAATACAGACACATAAGTACATAAGTAAATACGCTAGTGGTTTTCTGAAGAGAACTGTTGAAATATTTCTGCCGGAAGGAACAAGCGGGAAGCATTTAGCGACTACAAAACCTACTACACGCAGTTTACACAACACTACACAGGAAATGTGCAAAACCTAGCGATAAACGACAGTTATTCAAGGGAAATAAAAATGAACAAAGCAACAAGCAGAGGAAGTGATTTCACAGTGAATCGCTATATCCCAAAAAAGCAACCAACCAGCGGGAAAAAATGTGAGCCGGATAATGATGTCATATGTCCGGGAAGGTTGTTCCACTCTGTGGAAGTTTGGAGGAGGAAAGAATAAAAAAAAATTTGTGTGGCGAAAATTGTTCGCAACTTTGTATGATTGGTGGACACGTGAAGAGCAGTACACTGGCCTTCAGATTAGTTGACTGGCTAAGGTCTGGTGGTGATAAATGTGTCTGAATAAGTATAGACGGAAAACATTTCTTCGTAATGATAACAGCGACAGTTGCAGAGTCAACTTCATTTCTGTTGATCTAGCTCTTCTGTTGTAGTTTGAAAGTATAAAACGGGCAGCAATATTCTGAACAAGTCCAAGGGTGTGTTGCAAGAAAGCTTGATTCGGATTTTAGATTAAGGCGGCACTTTCAAATTTTTGCCGGAAAAAAGTTTTGTAAAGTTACACCTTTAATGAAACCAGTGCTGTAATGCGTGATGATAAAGTGGTTGCCGCCGCCTAAAATGAATATTTCAGGTTATTCTATACAAACGACGATGTTTTTCTGCGCGCGCATTTGGTGAATCCTTTTTCATATATTAGCAACTGTGGGCGTGTTATTTTAAATTTATTTTAAAAAAAACTTCGTACACGCTAATCCCGAAGGCAAAACAATACCGACAATTCTTTTATAAAAAATATGCGCAAATATGCGCAATGTACATATATGTCGTTTTCATTAGGTCAGCAAACTAAAGCGTTTTACCATAGGACTACAGGTGGGCTAAAATCCAACATCTACATAAAACCGGATGAGAAAATTGGCCGCGCATCAACTCTTGTTGCAGCAAATGTCGAAAAACGATAGTGTTCTGCCGCCCTTGCCACGTATCTGCCTATCCTGCCTTATCTACACACCTCTCACGCTGCCCCCTCCTTTATCCGTCAACTCATTGTTAGTTTGCACAGTTCAAATTTGCCGCTTTCCCACGGCCGTTCCATCAATGGGAGTGTTACGACTTGGCGCCGGAGCCACGAATGCGATGCTAAGGCGCAAGCCTAACTTTGATTTTCTAGGTAATTTTGTTTTTTAATAAAAATGTTTCTTTTTTGTAAACGTATCACTCAAGGATATATTTTAGTCTTTTTACGGGCGGCTGAATCGAGCAACATCGAGAGTCAGATGAACCGATAGACCAAGATATTTTAATTCGAAGAAAAAGAATAAAAAGACATTACTGCAGACAGGCAGATCATATATTTGTCGCTGCTGTGAGGGCTGAAAAAGAGCCGGCGCGGTGGCTCAGTCGCTAGGGCGTTGTTCGGCTGAGCACAAGGACGCGTGCTCCATTCCCTGCCGCAGCGGCCGCTTTTCTGATGGAGGCGGAAAGCAAAAAAACGCCCGTGTGTACGAGATTTCGGCGCACGTTGAAGATCCGCAGGGGGTAAAAAGTATTCCAAAGCCCTCCACTACGGCGTTCCTCATTGCCTGCGTTGCCGCTGCGCGTTAAATCCTGCAAACAATCAACAATAGGGCCGCAAAAGAAATAGAAAGTGAACTAACTACGCCGAAACTTTGGCCAGCATTTGTAACAAATGACCAGGAGCAACGTGAAAGGTTGTTCAATGGGGTTTTAGGTATATAGTTGTCAGCCCAACCACCCAACTCAATGTTTGAAGTTTGCATGGATGACGTCCGGTCCTTTACACATGACGAACAAATCTGGCGAAAATTGAAACACGCATGAAAATTGGACGCCGACACATCCAACGCACCGGCGCTATGTAATGCTAACATTGTCCATAGAAGAAGCGCACGAGTTGGGAAAGCGTAGCGGGAATCGACGCCCTGATCTGTATCAGTGTGACACCATCTGTCGCGCAGGTTTCTCACGCATCGTGTCCCGACTGTGGCCGCAGCCGATACACTGAAAGACAGCTAAGGGAAGTCTTGCCTTTGACTCGGACGAGGAACAGAGGCGAGTGAACGTGGAGGATGAGAACAGTCCATGACAGACACGTTGGTTTAGTTTCTCACTTATCCGCGATTTCTTCTTTTTATGTCTTGTACCACGGGCGGTCGCTAGCAATAACTGGAAAGTATGTGTGCGCCATATTATCACGATACCAAAGAGGACGCAGTTGTCTTCAAAGAAAACAAGTTTATTGGAGCGAACTTGTGCTCCCCTAACAACTAAAAAATTACACAGGCGGCGAAGCAGCATTCAGCGAAGTGACGTACAGTCGCGTGCGATTTGAAGCTAATCGCGCGAGCTTAGAGCGATAAAGACAATAACGCCCCCGCACGGCAGTTTTCGGCGTGCCTGGGACCTAGTCTATGCATTCTCCTCTCCCTCGCTCAGTGTTCTTTCGAGCAGTCATCACTCCCGCTGCTAGTGAACCACCCTTTTCGATTTGTGGTGATTGTGTGTTGTTGTAATCACTTGCGCGTTTTCTTCTTGGTTATCGTGAACAGTGAGAGCAGCCATTATTATAAATACACAGTATTTTCCGACAATGTGTTTGTGCGAACCTTTCCGATAACAGCTGTAAGATACAAGTGGGACGTCCTCGCTGCGTGCGCGATAAAAAAAGAGGAAGGGATTACTGGTTTTGCCGCGGTAGTGATGGCTGCTTGATTAAACAGCGACCGAGAGAGAGAAGGATGCGTAAACTAGGAACCAGGCGCAGTAAAACAAGCCGCGCGGGGGCAGTAGCGTAGTTGTCGGTCGATTATCGCGCGATTACATTCAAATCGCACACGACTGTACGCAAGCGAGCGTCGGCGATCGGAATACCGCGGCGTGTGCTCTGCGGAATTTTGTCTTTCGGCGCGAGTGTTTCTCAAACCGTGGATTTACATCTAGAACATTGTAGATGAAAGAAGTTTATTTGAGAATAGTGACGTTAGGGCGAAAAGCTCTCCGTATCAAAATGAGGTTACTCGTGCAGCATAAAAATAAACAATGAAACACGCGCTTCGCTTGGGACAAAGATAACACAGCCCGGCGCGGCTGGGCAGTAAAAAAATCATAAGCAAACCAACCCAATGCCCAGTTCGCGGCAATATTGTCTGCACTGTTTGTGCACATGATGTAGACAAATTTCGAAGCACAAATCCGGAAGCTAACACAAGTGGATTTTCCTGTGACCTTGCTAGCTTCAATGTCAGAACGATTGATAGGGCAGATGAAGCGATCGAGCAAGGGGCCACCCTGCAGGGAGCAGCAGGAGTGGGAAAGAGGGCGGTGCTGCCCTACGTGCAGAACGTTTCGCATCGTCTGAAAAAGGTTGCTGAGGGCTATGGCGTCGATGTTGTGTTTGCTGCTCGGAACAAATTTGGGCGGATCTGCGGAACTATAGGAAGGAGGATAAGTGGAGAGTGCAGAGATTCTTACGAATGCGTCGCCACGCAACGGGACCATTCCGACGGCCTGCTGGAAGCACTGTATCGGTGAAACCGGTCGCTGCGTGAATGTGAGATTGCGGCAACATGAGCATTTCGCGAAAGGAGCGACGAAGTGGAATGTCGCACTTTATTGTAAATCATCGAAAGGGGGCCAACCAGCTTGTGGGAGTGCGACAGTAAAGTTTGCGCACAGAGATGAGACGTGCCGACTTACCGTGGGAGCTCGGAGAAAAAAAAAATGAGGAGACACACGCGTCGCCCAGCCGTCGATAACACTACTGGCGAATAGGGTCAAGGTTTTTGGATGCAACACTCCAGGGATCACGCGGCATGATAAAAAAAATTACACCATCTTCCCGTAGGGGAACCCTGAGTAGTATGCGAATCAGCCATGGGGTCCACTGAAGTTCTCATTAGTTTTCAGTTCGTCGTTTCCGTTGACGTTTAGGTTCGCGTGCCTTCGTTGTATCAGTAACCTCTTGACGTAGTTTCAATGAGTGAAGGACATAAGGCGCGTTCGTAGCACATGCTCCGGTCTCGGTTTGTAGCGCAGTGGGAGGAGCGCCACGTACCTCCCGTTGCGGCCAGAGAGTCGTGGGATCGAAACCGGGCGCCGCCTAACTATTTCCGTTTATAGTGGACTGCGCTGACGCCAGCCCATACGCTGACAGGGCTGAAGAGACGCGCATGCGCAGTAGAGAACGGACGGCGGCCAACGACAACGAAAACGATGGAGGGAGGGACACAGCCCTGAGCATCAGATGCTTCGCATCTAATAAAAAATGAAAGCCATCATCGTGTGCTTCGCGCAAGTGTTGCCCAGGAAGGGTCGAGTAACAATGTGTGTGTTTTTGAACACTTAATAAAAAGTTGCTAGAAAGCGCTCGTGTTGTGTACCTATTGTGTTAAGAATGTTTGCGCTTTAGCTATTGTAACTTATTGTTGATGCTTGGCATCCGTAAGAAGCTAATTTATTTACCAAAATGACCCAAACTCCGGGACAGTTAATGTCGATGCTGTTGCAGCTGAAAGAGCACACGAGAGGACAACGTCCTCTTCCTTTTGAAGCTGGGGCGCGCAAACCCGCTCTCGCGCAAACAAGGAATTGACGGCATCGCCACTAATATCACAGATTTCTGCGCTGTTCGTTATGTATTTCAGCTGTTGTCAAATGACTGGACTGTGGCAATTGGAATCGGATCCAACTAGCTCAACTGTCGGTTCGGGTGAAAATGTGCGCTTGACCTTTACAAAAATGAATATTGATATTGAATTGAAAGTAATTGGCTTTACACGCTACATTGCGTTGAGTGAGTTCACTTTCTATAACCATTTCGTGTTGAGTTCCCACTGCAAAACCGCCGCCGTGTTTCAGTGCAGCTCAATGCTGAGTTTTAATTGGATATATATTGACCAAGGTTAACATGTCTGTTGAGTTCCAGATGACTTTTTGTTGTGTCTCAATTCACTTCTCCTGTTGAGTTTCTGTTGAGAAATATCAAGTGAAAGTATATTGAGAGACGTCTGTTCAGTTTCAGTCGACTCTTTGTTGACTGTCTATTTGGTTCTCCTGTTGAGTTCTTGCTGAGAAATGTCAAGTGAAAACATACTGAGCATATTCTGAAGAGTCTGTTCGATTTTACGAGTTTTCCATCAAGTTATGTCAAACATTCTCTAGTAAAGGTGAATGGACTGTACCAACTAATTAATATTCCTTCGGTTTCAATAATGCAAAAATATTCTAAAAACTGGTTCCAGCAAAAATGTTGCAAATGTCCATTGAGCAGTCCAAATACTGACAGGTGTTCCCTCCCAAAGCTTGCTTTATTGCCCATGCGAGCATTAAGGGAAGGCTGGAGCCTCGCAGGGGCCACTTGCCTACTGGACTGTATAGCCTGCAAAATATAACAAGAAACATAGTTGTTTGTTTACACCAGTAGAGTACGTGACGACATCCATGTTTCATGGAGCATGCTGGAATTATTTGCTGGCTATTATCGAAGTTAGATGGTTGGTACTGAAAAGCATGGCAAGAAGACAGCAGTTCAACAAATGTATGTGCTTTTATAACGTTTTAGTGTCTTGAATAAGGCTAGTCACATAAATTACTTCTACAATTGTAGGAAACGTAATGCCTTAACTTGTACCGCTCCCACAATAAAGCGCCTAAAATCAAGAGGAAGGAATGTTTAAAGGCAGACAGGGAGCCGAAAAACCACCCTTATCGGTTGTTTAGGGTGTCTCCCACATCCTTCTGGCCCAAAAGAAATACACCTAGAACAATCAACACTGGTTAAGCCACTATATCGGAGAAGAAACCCCACACTTATCAAAAAGCATACCCGTCAACCTGTGGATTCCAAAATTCGTAAAATTTCAATGCTTGAAAGTTTAAAAATAGAATTGAAAAACTGTAAAATTGCATGAACTGGTTTATAAAACTGTACCCTCGATAGAAAAAAAAAACTAGTGGCAGGAATTGCAAATGGATAAGTTTTAAGAATTTCGCGAAGTCTTTCCCACCCTTGTAACTCTGAAGTACGGTGTGTGCCTTGCAGTGCGCTCAAACAAACAAGTAGCACTATGCAGCAGCTTGAAGGGACCATATAAGACATTGGTATATACACATTTTTGCCTCAATAGTAACACTGTCAGACAGCTCTGCCAGTATAACAAGGTCGCCTTAAGTAAATTTACAAACAAAGCCAACATGAAACAGTTTTGTTTGGTGATGGGAAAAAAAACATCAGAGTTGCTGTAAATTTGAAATAATTTGGAAGCTTTTCTTGCTTGGCCCGATTTTTATACAGTAGCTGCTCTAAAACAATTTAGTGATACCGCGCCCACCAATCCTTTGAATCATTCATGTATGCAGAAAATCTGTGACATTGGCGAAGCCCCCCTCAATGATGGTCTATCAGTCATTGGGGCGTCTGATGCTACGTTCAGCCATGTTATTCAGAGATTTCGTATATTACTGACCCCATTCACTCCAACATATTCAAAATTGTGCCGACAAAGGCAGTGAGAAGGTTGTGATTACAAGCAAAGGCGGATTTCAATTTATGCAAGGAATTCGAGCACGCGCTTAAGCGAAAATTGGTAAAAAATTGGAAAAAAAAACTGCCTAATAAGTAATTCACGGAAAGATACACGCAGATAATTAGCGCTTCGTGGTAAAAGACTAACATTCCACTTTATCGTGCACTCTGTTTTCAACGAGTACACGCAGGACCACACACATTTTTTGCATTGGGTTTTAAGCCGAAATATCTTCTTGCCTTCAGGGTGCCGAGGTAACGCACCACACTTTGTGCAGACACTTTGGGTTGAAATCCTAGCTTCTGCGGATTTATGCTCTTCTGTATTTTTCAAAAGCAACAATAAATTTGTTATAATCCTGGGTAATATTTTTCTTAGCTAGAGGGAAGTACGTTTTAGGCCACGTTAGGCACAGGGCACATGAGTCACTGCCCTGTACTCCGGGAACCCTCTTTTTCAAGAAACCCGTTAAATTAGGAGGCGGATGTATTGCCGGCAGCCGCCACTTTATCTTGTAAGGTATTTTTCTGCCATGTCTCCTAATTGGTTGAACACACTTGCCTCTATGTGAATGCTAGTTCTGCCTCTCAGCCTAGCGCTGTCAGATGGGTTGTATAGCGCAATGTTCATCCGTCCGTTATTGATCACAAAAGCCCCGGCTTGACTCGACCTCCTTTAATTTATTTTTCTCGTTTTCGTTAACTTCGTCCGTCGAAGATTTTTTTCTTACCTTAATCATGGTATTCTTTTTCTCGGAAACATGGTACTAGGTAATACAGGTGTCCTGCTCGATTCTGTTGAGGCACTGCGTCTCAGGATTTATCCATTATACAGCTGCCTTGACACGCTTGGGTATATCTTTATCTCAGGATACATACAAATAAAGCATACACGAAAAAAATACAGCGGCGCGGAATGCAGTAAAATACTGATTGATGGCAAACTATTACTTCCGGTTCAATAGCCTGACCCTTCAATCTGTTACACTTATATAAAGTACTCGCGGTACTACCCGGCAATGTCCGGGTGGGCCATTATACAAACGGCACTAATGGCTATAACACGTGTTCAGTTATTTGTTAGTTGTCAGAATTGGCTAGTTCATCGCGAAATGACCAGAGGGGTCCGTCCTCAGCCCCCTGTTGTTTTTAATATTTATAATGACAGATGTGTAAATGCTTCGCCTAAACCACGGCTATACGCTGACGACCGCGTATTACATAGGGACATTGACAATCCTAATTACGGTGCTCAATTACAGTTGGACCTAAACAGTATTGTTAACTGGTGTGATAAAAGGAATACGAAACTGAACGTCTCAGAATTCAACTGCATGCGTTTCTGCCGGAAACCGTCAAATACAGTAACTACTAATTACTTTTTAAAGTCTGAAAGCATTGCATTTTCAGATGATGTTAGGTACCTCGGTCTCACATTCTCATCAAACCTGACCTGGACCAAACATAATCCGGAGCCCTGCACTACGACGCGCCTCATCGCAGCGTTGCGTCGACGCGTTAAACCCTACAATCAATCAAACATGTGCCACAGGACGTGAAGGAGACTTTGTACACCACTAATATGCACCCCAAACTAGAATATGCTGCTGCTGCATGGGATCCGGACACCAAGGTACTCATTCACAAACTAGACGCTATTCAAAACCGTGCTTTCCGCGTTGTCCCTGGTTCGTTCTGCAAGAATACCAGTGTATCCGCAATAAAAAAGGCACTGTCCTGGGACTGCTTACAAACTCGCGGCTCAGTATGTCGCCGACTATTGCTGAACCAGATAGGTAACGAAAAAACAGGTATTAACCGCCAGACTTATTTAAAACAGCTTGCAGAGACAGTAGGAAGAAGATAGGAAAAAATCATTGCCGTGCCTCGCTTTTTAAATGATCTTTTTTTCTACGCACAACTGGCGATTGGAATAAGCTTCCGGAAATCGTTGTTTGCGCATCTGGTGTAAGGTTTGGCACAGCTCCAAAGCATTACCTGCGTGGTGACATTGAAAACGGCGTTTCTTGAATTGTCGTGATCTTGCTCTTGTCAATTACTTGTTTTTCGTTAATTTATCCATTATTCCAGCTGCGTTGGTGCCTGTTGCAATGTTTGATGACCGCTGTGACTCGTTTTACAGGATGTATTCTTTTTTATTTCGCCTTTCGTCTTGTTTTTATTTTTCCCTTTTCTTTTCTTTATTTTGCCTTCGGCTCCCCTGTCGTTTGGTGTTTCCCAATGCTCTGTGCTCCAAGCTTTCAAAAAACGCCTCTGTTGCTTTCTAGTTTTGTATATTTTTATTTAGTTACGAGATTCACGATACCGTTTCTGGACTTAATACTTTTTAAGTATATCCGACAACAATTCCCGCTGGGCGATTGCAGTAAGCTAAATAAATAAATAAATAATAAATACACAAATAAACAAATAATAAATATTAAATAAATAAATAAAAATAAATGAATGAATGAATGAATGAATGAATAAATAAATAAATAAATACATAGGTAAAAAAATAAATAGAGCCCTTCCACGTTTTACTCAGCTAATTAGCGACAAAATATGTTCAATCACAAATTACAAACAAACGTGTTTTGCTTTGTGCGTTTCTGGGATTGCTCCCCGGGCAACGCATATCGTCGGCTTAGTGTGGCAGCTAGTCCTTTTTAGAGTGCAAAATTTGATGACTTTCCTCTTTTGGGCTGGATCGGAGACGTCGGTTGGGTGTAAGCGCTGCATTATTTCACTGTGAATCCCTCGATGGGACAGCTCGTAAGAACGCCTGTGGGACGTCTTATACGTAAAGAAATTTGCGGTGAGAGCCGAAAACTTCCGATGTAGCCCAGGACGTCACCAGACGTAGATTCACGTTATTCTTAAAAAAGCTGTTCTTCTTTTAAGATGTTTGTACCCGCCGCGGTGGATCAGTGGCTAAGGCGCTGTGCTGCTAAGCACGAGGGCACGGGTTCAATTCCCGTTCCCAGCGGCCGCTTTTCTGATGGAGGAGAAAAGCCAAAACGCCCGTGTGTTCGAGATTTAGGCGCACTCTAAAGATTCCCAGGTGGTCAAAATTGATCCGGAGCCCTCCACTACGGCGCGCCTGATAGCCTGGGTAGCCGACGCTTTGAACCCCACAATAAATAAATAAATAAATAAATAAATAAATAAATAAATAAATAAATAAATAAATAAATAAATAAATAAATAAATAAATAAATAAATAAATAAATAAATAAATAAATAAATAAATAAATAAATAAATAAATCGTTTAACGTGCATGCGGACGGGCGCACGGGGATGCAACAAACCGCGATGTTCAGCGCGTTCGAATTGTAAAATCTAAGCCATAAAGCTAGCCGCCTAGCGGTAATGGACGCTAGAAAATCTTCAGGGGCCCACCAAACGCAGTTTTCCTGCTAAACATGCATTCTTGGTAACACAAAAAATGAAGCCCTGATAAACTGCGAAATTTCGTAAAAGATAAAACTCCTCATATAACACTGCACATCTATAAAAAACTAACCGAGAAAAACAAAACGCTGTACTTCACTCGTAAACACGTTAGTATAGAATGAACTGCCTTGCTTCAATACGTTGGTATATGTGAGTCGATTGCATCATCTACGTAACCTTCATTTGGTGTACGAACGTCCTGATATTATAAAGTGGCCTTGAAGCCAAAATACAACTTTGCTGAGTTTGAAAGTACTGGCCTTTGGTAACTGACTGAGCTGCATTACAGACACGAAAAACGGTTTTATAACAAACAAAAACAAAGAAATTTGGAAAATCTTTTAAATTTTGTGTCGCTGTGACGTACTGTAAGCAGGAGTGATGAAATATGGGCAAGCATTAAAAGCATTATCTGTCTAACAACTATGCGTTTGCATGCATTCAAGTGATTATTAAAATGTAACTAGAGGTCCCACTCCAACTGCCCAGTCATGCTCAGCAGCGTCCAAATTGTAAAAGCCAAGCCGTAAAGTAGAAAGTGGTGTCTTAGGTAGCCGGCTCCCAATCAGAAAACCAATATTCCGTTACGTCATAGGGGAATCACAAGAAAATTAGCGGGGAGTAACCCACGGGTTCGTAGTTTTTCCACATTTCGTTATTATTTGTTAGAAATTTGCGATAAAGTTCGTGTCGTTGTTACCAGGGCAAAAACGTTTTATAATAAACGAAACTTGTCTTTTATCATCGCGGCGCCTTTAAGGATTCATGCGCGTTTAAAAAGAGCATGGTAATCAGAACAATGAACGCTACGTTTTAATTTATTGAGGAAAGCTTTCTGCTAAGGTTCCATGTATTTTTTGTGCCCGAAAAGAAAAAAAAAATAAACTCGTGATGCTCCACGTGCCTTTGAAGGACAAGGCGTTTTAATATACAAAAAGTCGCTGGAAAACTACGACCTGCCCAAGCTCGCCGATTACGCGTGCCGAACTTGTTGTTGCTTGTTTTGTTATTTTTAGTTCTTGCGACGCTACTGCACTGGCTGGCGCTGCATTTAATCCCCATTTTCTCCGCTGTATACGTGTTTGCTCGGCCCGCCATCGTTGTTATTTTCTCTTTCTCTCAGTCCGTTGGGCTCAGTCTTTGCCGGTTCACACTGGTGCAAGTACACACCTTCTGTGGGATCTGCAATGTGCTCAAATAAGTTTTTAACGCGAAATTGCTACTTGGATAAGCTGGCGAAAGCGCGCACCCTCCCGGCGTACACCGAACGCGCACCCATCATGATATCGTCCGCAAAAAACTGTCCACAGCGGCTTACCCTTTGCTAGCGCATTCCATGGCATTAAACAGGTTTGAAAGCGTGCCCACATCCGAAAGATTAAAACAACAAGAAATATTCAGCGCGTTTCTTTCTGTAGCATGCAACAACAAAAATGAACAGGCCGTAACACTTTGCCCGCAAAGTTTCATACAGTGCACCAAAGAAAAAATTGGCCGCGTATCTGCTCCTTTCGTTGCAAATGCCGTTAAAAGACGATAGTCTTTGTAGACATTTGCCAAGGAAATGCCCCCCCCCCCCCCCCTTTGCTTTCCCGCTCACCTTTCATGCTGTTTCTGTACCGTCGCGCTCATCCCAAGGTAAGCACACTAAAGGTTTGCGCAAGGCGATTTGAATTTACCGCGTTCCACTGCTACAGGCCGGGTTCCTCGATGCCAGCGCTGCAGACCGGCGGAGGCGCGCGTGAATCGAGGCGGCCGACTACAAGGTTTATAGAACCGCGTGGCCGTGCTCCACGTGCGTTCCAAGCAGAACGTGGAACCTAGCTAGTGGAACCTTTCGTTGCTGTTGCCGCGTGATTTTTCATATGCCGCCAGGAGGCGGCGGTTTTCTTCAGTAAATGTAGAATATTACTTTTTATCGAAAAGCCAAACATCCATGAATTTTTAAATAAAGGAACACTGTAAATATCCCTTGTGTACTAATTTCCTGTCTTATATTTGCGTAATGTCTGGTTCTTGTTCAACAAAGTTGACAAGTATGAACATATAAACCAGGCTTAGACGTTTACATTTGGCTGTGAGTATATAAGACTATTGCGCAGTAAGAAGTTCACTTTGGCCGGGTGGCTGAATCGAGTTACAGACATACAGAGGGACAGACAGACATACAGACAGACCAAAATTTCTGGGTTTAAGTAGCCCAAGAAAGACTATAGTCTTTAAAACGAGAAACAGGAAGAAGCACTCGGCGCGCAGTTAATTCCCATTGGCTTACGACGCATAGCATCAATAAAACAGCAACAACAAGAAAACTAGCGTGCGTCAGATATTTCCAGCGCAGTCTTAGCATTCAGCTTCTGAGGCAGTGCAGCAGCAGAATGAATAGCATTCCCGAAAAGTATCTGCAGTGAATGTGATTTCGAGGTTGTAGATTATAACAAGGTCAAGAACTGGGCTAGTTGGGATACATTAATTATGACGGGGCAGCGGAAACTTAACGGGGCGAGAGAAGGACACACCACGAGCTCTCGTGCTGTCTCCTTCACTCGTCCCGTTAAGTTTCCACTGTTCCTTCATAATAGAGAGTTTTAGTATAGCGTTTTAGCTGTTCCATTAAGGTTCGCGCGCCGCAATCGCAAACGGATAGCGCCTCGTTACACGAAGGTTAGCCTGCCCGCTAACGTCATGGGCGTGCTAAAGTGGTGCTTTCCGCTATATTAAAACTTTCTAGTGATTGTATGTTATAATCGACTTAGGCTGGGTTCGTTGGCAAACCTAGAAAAAAAGAAACGCGTTCACAAAAAAAATGTGCTAAGAGATTCACAATTTTTTGCATCGTACTATCTGTAAACATATCGTACCCCATGATATTTGTTGCGTTCAGCTGAGAAAAGCCGACAGGCACACGGTAAAGGCAACTTGTTTTTACCAGGTACCGATTGCTTACGTACGGGGGCAGTGACTCATAAAGATACCCCAAAGATAACTTTTGTTCTCACTGCATGCATTGTCCTGGAACGGCTGCCTTACTTAACTTTGCCATTTGTTGGGCCGGTAGGGCACCGCGCCGCATCTCCTAGAAACGGGGCGCTCTAGTTATGGTGAAATGGCCGGAACCACTGAAAAAATTGCTGTCGATTAGTGCTCCCTTCGTTATAGAAACATTACGTTTTTCCGCAAGAATGACGGCACTTCCACGCGCCGAATGGCCCTGTCGTACAGTTGATACACATTCGAGCCTTCAGTGTAAACATTTGCACGTGCACAGATGAGCTTAACTTCAAAGAAAGCTCCTCGTCGTAAAGCGGAAGTCGGCAAAGTTTCCGCATGTTTAAATGAAAGAAAGTGTTCGAAAATAAGGCAGGCTGTGTATACTCGAGCAGGCGCAGATCGCGGCACTGTGGTTTACTTGTGTGCGTTGACGTGTGCAAAGCTAAGGAACGGTTCTAAATTGAACCATGTATACTCGTTGCTGTCCGGTATTATACGTAGTGATCGGTACAATCGCCATTA
>NW_027526385.1:151544193-151571675 GCF_048455015.1 Haemaphysalis longicornis | reverse complement strand
CCTTGAACCGGTACAACCTGAAACATGACGATGGACTGTTTTTCTGTTAGCTTCGTCGTCTCCCCTTGTGCACCATCGTTAGGATCTGCACATAACAGACCAGTTCAGAAATATGAATTGGCTTTGCCTAACACGTAAATAATGGATTGCGAAGATTATCAATGCACAAATAATAATCAACTATCGTAACAAGGTGAGGCGGGACATCTGAAGATGACTTTTTTAGTCGTTTACTCAAAAATATCTGCATCATTAATACATACCCAGGAGGTAGCCCGAGGTGGCGGTAACTAAATTATCTTCAAATAGACGAAACCCTTTGTTGTAATATATGACAGTCCCGTACTCTGCGCTGTTATATACTAAAAATGCACCAATAAGCCCTTCAGCACACTCATCTCATATGGTATTTATTTTATCTCATTTTACTGCCTGGTTGGTTGACCTGCCGGCGCCTGATGTCCAACATCCTAACCAAAGGCTCATTCTTGTGTGACTGCTTACTTTGACGTATAGGAAAACATCGATATTAAGAAAAAAGAAAATATTTGACGTCTCAGGCCGTTTTGCGTGCGGGACCGAACTGTGCGCTCTCACCTGATTTGGACGACACGTCGAACTTCTCCCGTTCCAGGACTTCGGATCCTCCCAAGGCGTGCCCGACGATTCTAAGCGTGCTGGCCGCTGCGGGCAAGTATAAAGTGCTTTGTATTAAAGAAAAATTTACGCGGTACCGACATAGATCTGAATTTCGAATTCACAGAGATGTAAGGCTGCCGGTTAGTTATGAGTATAACCCGACCTTGGCAGACGTGGTTTCTTTGAATTTCACCTGTCACACACATGGAAGAACCAATGTGAAAGTGGGAACTCGGCTGGCGAATGACTGTAAAATAATATGTCAGTTTTCGACATGCTCACTTGCTAAACTAAATCACATCGTGCCGCATTTTGTTGTTCTAAAAACGCTGTTTTACCTTTTTGAGCCAGGGTACCCGATGAGATCGCTCATGACTAAGGGTTCATGCATTTGTGTTTCCTAAACTGACAAACTCGAGATATTTTATGTTCACCACCATATGTACATTTTGCGCCCTCGTGCTCAACATTACCGTGTGGGTGCATAGCAAGACTTCGCATTTCCACAATACAAAGGAAATTCTTAGTTTCTTTTGCGTTCTGATGAAAAACTTGTACAAAATAAGTCATAAAATATAAGATAACGTTTTTTTCTCCATTTTTTTATCACCCTCCTGTTTTCACTGGGGTCCAGTTTTTATTTTCTGCTGCATCTGTTTTTGTTGACGTTACAAGACTGTGCACAGTACCGCATACGATAGCCCACAATTAGGGCATTGCGGCGAAACGTACGCTTTAATGAAACAGTTTAAGGGTGCTCGTCCTAATAGTTTTTAATAGTTCTCGCCCAGCCGGTACAATGTCCCTACTATAAAAGCTGGTTCCGAATTTCTCCGCGCATTTTTTCCTCCATGTGGCTGCGAACGTTGGTTATCGCACAAGGGCTGGAAGCCCCAGTTGGTCGGAACACAGTTTGCGTTTGCACAGAGGGCGTTTGGCGAGTATTGGGCCGCATCAGTTGGCAAAGATAAAAAGCAGTGGTCTTATCTAGACGGAAAGATCAACGCAGTGTCTCATTTCAAAGAGTTTATTACGTTTTCACTGAAATAGTTTTCAATAAACTAAACTTGTTTACTTATACCCTATAAAACGTAGAATGTGGAATTTGAACTGTCATTCTCGTACTTCGTACTTCGTTGACAACTATCTTGCAAAAAATCCGTTTCCTTCTGGAGGTGTAGCTTGTTTTTCTTTGAACTGGTAACACTCTTTATTCGCAAATTCTGATAGAGCAATGGCATTTTCTCACCCCGATTTCCCCATAAACAGTGCTTCAAGGAATAAATAAGCGAACGAATTTTTTTATTGAACAGAAGATTGATTGATTGATTGTAGGGTTTAACGCGCCGACGCAACGAAGGCGATGAGGCGCGCCGTAGTGGAGGGCTCCGGATTAATTTTGACCGCCTGGGGATCTTTAACGTGCGCCGAAATCTCGTACACACGGGCGTTTTTGCTTTTCGCCTCCATCAGAAAAGCGGCCGCCGCGGCCGGGAATCGAACCCGCGACCTCGTGCTCAGCAGCGCAACGCCTTAGCCACTGAGCCACCGCGGCGGGTTATTGAACAGAAGAGGTACAAGGATTTTGGTGGAGGGTTTAGCGTTAGCACGAATTTTTCTGGTGTACTAAATCAACGGTATGTCTTGTGGCTACAAGAATGAGGTAAACGTTATGAACTAAGCTTTCTTGAAATTCTTGTGCTGCGATAGAAACATCGCAGCCAACGTGGTCGGAACAAAAAAAGTCCGCCAAACTTTAGAAAAGACGACCTAAAATCAACCGAGTAACTGAATCCGAACGCACTCTTCGCACGCACAAGAACTTATGAGCCCTAATCGTCCTCATTTCTCATAAGCTACGGCCAGTGGCCCTCCGTACACGCAAACATATGTCTTCCAGTCCCATGGTGTTCAGAGGCAGGTTAATTAGAATGACAAGATGTCCCCGCGCAAAACCTCACACTTATTACAAGAGGTATTTTTGAAGAGAGCACTTTAAGATGAACTTTGTTCTATGCAACTATCAACTCACCCGGCACTTATTAGCGCTCTAGATTTACAAAGATCAGCGAAATGTAATAGTATAACAAAAGTCTACAAGTGAAAAATACGGCTCTTATCAACTGAAACAAAAAAGGCTTACTGTGAAGAGCAGACAAGCAGAGCAGCGCTGAGAGGATACTTAGAGATGTCATGTTGAGCGAAAGCTATGATTCCCGCACCGGTACGCATCTGCTTAAGTACAAGAAGTACAACGGTTCTTGCAATTTCGTCAACAACAGCAGTAAAGCTGGGCCGCAAGCTGCCGAAGCTGCCGTCCGTGACAGGGCCTCCCGTATGGCGGCGGCGCCCATCAGTCACGGGTGTGCGCTGACCCCCGTAACTGAACAACCAGGAACGGATTTCGTCGAGCGATGAACCCAAAACCCGCACATTTCCTTTCGCGTTCGTTGACAGTTCATTTTTGTGTGTGCAACATCCTGCAAGCGCGGAACACCTTTATCTCATTTCTTAGGAAACGCGAAAGGGTATGAAGGATCGCTGCGAAATAAAATGTTTACAGAAAATTTTTTCTTTGTTCCCTATCTGGCTTATTCACTGGTAGATCATTTGAAGGATGCAGAGAGATAATCTACGCAATATAAATTCTACCTTTAAAGCAAGCCGTGGTTAGGCTTGCGGTAACTGTGATTGTGGACGTTTTCTCTTGCACATAGCATCCTTTGAAAGGCTGAATTTCTTGGAAGAATTCGTATTATCCAACGGCGTGCGTACAGTAAGCTCAATGGAATAGCGGACACCTATTATATCTTCCGTTTGGTTTCGGTGTCATTAGAACCACCTCGTATTGGCAAGCCACATCCACCGGGCCTGATATTCCTATGCACGCATTGTTACCTGAAGCCAAAAATACACAATTAACGAGTCCTCAAAGGTGCGCTTCTGTGAATCTGAAGGTTTGTAGTAAACACTTGTGATTGCCTGATAATAATTTTTATTGAAATAGAAAGATTTTTAAGCATCTTATGGACCTCCCGAAATTGTAGGAAACTTCGACATTTTGTCGTCGCGTAAACGTCGAAATTAAAATTTGAGGACAGTGGAGAAGATTCCACATTAATTTATACATGCGATCCCATTGGGGTCCGACACCGACCCTGAGGCACTCCTTCCTCCATGCCTCAACAAGCACAATTGCAAGAGTGGGACACGGGCACTAACTACGTAATTCATCTGCTTTCTATATGTAAGGTGGCGCTACTTTGAACTTGCGATTATGACTTCCACACTCATAGCTCTTAATATTTTAGGTTGAATATTTTCTACCTCTTGTAACCTGGTCTTATTTTTGCAGTAACGACAAGGTTTTATTGGTGGCAATCGCGGCCGCTTTTCCCTTAGAGGATAAAAGTAAAAGCGCCGTGAGTGTTTTACATTTCGGTGCACGTTCCCCAGGTGGTCCAAATTAATCCGGAGACCTGCGCCTCATCACCTGAGCAGCGTCGACGCGTACAACGTCATAATCAATGAATTTGTACCGACACAGACAGAGACTGTATGAAAGATTTACAGGCGGCTTTACAATAGTTTCTTGTTGTATTTACTCTGAGTTTGACCAAAATGGGTGTTAGTGACAACACGGTGCGGTTGAAGCGTTCAATGGCACCAAAATGGGTGTTAGTTACAACACGGGATGGTTGAAGCGTTCAATGGCGCAAACGTTGTGTGTTGTTGCACGGAATCAATTATGCAGCATACGCCAGGTTTCTTCTTTGCGCAGTAAAAAAAAATGTACCCTGTTTACTTGTTTCTATATGCGGCAATTGACCCCGGTTCTTTTGTTGTATTTCTGACCTCTCATTGCTTGCCAAAAAATAACGCAACGGCATGAAGCTGGAGTCGGTATACTTCTTCAATGGGAACTTTTATGTTTCACTAGGCTAAACCTTAGGGGCCTCATGATTAAAGGGACTGCATTCGAAGGTCGGCAGAGAATATATCCCCATTGATAATGCCAATGACTATAGGCAATGCCACCTGGAAACAATTTTGCAAAACAAGTGCCGTGAAAATCGGAAGACTAATGCATCTTGCAGATCGTGGTTTAAGATTTTTTTTACTATTACGAACAGGTTAGGACATATTGCGATGTACGGTAAAATAACCATGCTCAGGCAACGTTCACGAAAGGAAGAACGGGTCTCCTCCCTCACCCTTTTGACCGAAATTGTTTTGTTACGGTGTGTTACGTAGCTTGGATACAGGTTAACTGTGTCAGCGTATGATAGATACATTTTTTTTTTTCATTTCAACATTCAAATGGCCGCTTGATTTAAATTGTTACATTTGCTGTCCTCATGTTTGAACCGTTTTGTTAGCACCGTCTTCGCCGCGGAACCCCGAAAAGAAACTCACTGTACACCACCAGCACATACTGATAACAAAAGTGTTCGCTCATACGCGCGATAAAACTCGGAAATAAATCCGGAGCACGCCACTGGCCCTTACTCGTAACGTAGATTCTCCCTGATTCGCGCCCTGCGGGCCGCTGCATGTTTGAGAATTTCAGAAAAAAAGTAATCGGGCTTACACTTTTCGGTTAAAGGAACCATCTTCTGATGAAGATGAAATTCACATAAATGGTGCGTGCAATTTTGAGCGATCGAGGAACGAACAGCGCGTCACTTCCCGGCGCACAAACTTCCGGTGCTTTACGCCGCATGGGAATGTGTGTTATTTGCCCTTGGCATTAATCTTAATTATTACAATACGACACAAAATCCGGTATTGTAGCCCTTTTGTTATTTGATTCGTAATCCACAGGAATTTCTACAATAAATACCCCAAAACAGCTTATCCTGCAGCTGAAGAATTCTCCAACGCCCGGGCGGCGATTTCTACGTGAAGCAGACAAAACGCCCCCAGCGGTGACCGGAATCTCGCAAGAACACCCTAATGTTGCCCGTCGGTTGCCCGCTGATTGCGGTATTTTAGCGCACTTTTTAGCGCACTCGTGCGCATATTCCCATTCTGCTCCGCGACTCAATCTTCTTCAGCTTAAACGCCGCAGTGAACTGGCGTCGACTGCCGCAACTCATCTCGGAACGGACACGTACAGAAATGTACGCACGAACAGACAATAGACCAGTAAAAGACGAAAACTAGAGAAAAGCGAAAAGCAAATAAAGGCGTGATAGTGCGAGAGAGCAGTCCGACACAAATTGCGATGGCGACGAAATTTCCTTGCACATTGTTGCCAGACAACAATTTACATTCTGCCAATGACCGCTATATGAGACGAGGGGTGACTTCTGTGCAGATTTTGGAAGAAGACTCGACCTATATACCAGTTTATACGGTACTTAGAGGGCCAGGTTGTATCACTGTGGTATATACGGAACAATTTTGGGGTTCGTCCATTGGTCCTAGCTCGCCCGCGGTCATGGTATTTGGCCATTGCATTCACGCGGCATCACACTCCCAAGCCGAGGTTTCGAAAAGATAGGCGCTTATCTTTCGATTAAGCCTTCCAGCCAAACGCAAAGAGTATACTGGAACAAGAATTTCATATAGGCAGAACCGTTCCAAACTCCTGGAGCCGTGGACACTGGCCATACATGTCCCCATTATTTAGCGTTAAAAAGGCACAGGTACGCTTGACGCGAAATCTATGGAATTAACCGGATATTCCCACGTTGAATTGCGATGGTGTTGTAGCACCCTGAGTCCCGATGACTCATCTGCCGCATAATCTACGGGCTTCTATTTCTCCCTGTGTTCATCCTGGTAAATTATAAGTCCGTGAGATCTGGTTTTTAATAGCGCTAGTAATGAGCCCTATCAAGTTCATACGCTAATAATAACGTTACTAACACGCTAAGCGAACTTCGTTTCAGTAATTACGCCAAAGAAACGGAAATAGGGGACGCTAATCCACAAGGCCCAAAATAGCTCGCTCCCGACTTTAAAGATGATTCCATTAACAAAGTAGTAATAGCTACACCGGCGCAATTGCGAGGACCACGCTTGGCATTAACAGCGCGCCAAGTTGAGGCTGCTCACGTTGAAAAAGCACGGCTTGTGTGAAAATCTACATGCAGCGTCTTCTGGAATCGAGTTTCATAATGATCTTCGTTGAGCAAAGTAGATAACCCCGCCATTTCTTTTATAGAACTCCGGCCAGGCTATAGCCTTCTTTCAAAGCTCCGCCCTCTAAAAGCGGAGCTGGGCGGCTTTATGTTTTAGGGTGCAGTCCTTTGTCGGCCGTTTCTGGCCTGAGCTGCATTGTCGGCGTAACCGAGTGAACGATGGCAAGACCGACGGGGGAAAGAAAATCCGAACGGTGAAAAAAAGCAAAGGAGGAGAGCGGCGCCAACATATTCTGAAGACAACTGCGGTTTTTGCCGCCGAAATTGATATTGCGGTTTTTACTTGCGGTTTTTACCGCCAACTGTCATATTGTCTCATCATGCCCTCTGTCATATTGTTTCGTATTGCCCAAGTTGGCCATTTGTTTTGGTTACCTCCCCAGGTAGCTCGTACAAACGTGTCTCCAATTTTGGTAAAAATCCCGCATCCACTAAAAGGGTTGCCGTCGATTAGTGCTCCCTTCGCAAGAAAAAAAGAAATGACGGAAGCTCCCATGAACGCGTAAGACTTGAAGGTAGCGAAGCTGTGCGCAACGTTCACGACCACATGACGGTCTGAGTCCACGATTGCAGCCGATTTGCTTCTTCTTCGCTGCCGCTACTACCTCTACTATATCATTGTTACTATAACTGTCTTTCGCTTGAGGCGTCCCCACTCCGCAGTTTTCCTCAAGCTTTGTTTCCAAGCTTTCCCAAAAACCCGGGGCCACATAACACCACGTGGTTACCAACGTTACTTCATCTATGTACAAAATGCGAGAAAAAACAGACTATCGGATTTCAAGCCTAGACTAAAAACAGGAATAAAGACATATACATTCAGGTAAGAATAAATAGTCTGAATATGCCGTTTATTACTATAATTCGCCAATCAATATTTGAATTGTACGCGTCCCGGTAACTGTTGCACGTTTCTGTGCCAAATGGTGGACTTTACCGCGACTGCCCCTTCCCCCTTCTCCCCGTGTTCTTGATCCGCGACACTCACACAGCACACACTTCTAAACTATTAAAACATCGCGGTACAGACGAGAGAATGAAGAGGACACAGAGGACCACCTCTGTCATATTCCTTGACTCGTCTCTACCGCGCTGTTTTAATATGTTTCCCTGCTGAACCAACCAACTCGCCCACATTTAGCATTTGAAAAACAAGCTGTTGTATTCTCACTGAGACTCAGGAACACCCACCTGCACACACTTTGTCTCCCTCACCTTCGGCCATACAAGCGTGCACTTCTTCCGCCTTTATTATTTCGAGATCCAAAGAGCCCCGTGTGGCCTCAATTAATCAGAAGACTACTACTCACCTCATACCACATGGGTACATTTAAATCGTAAAAGCAGTGTTCAATCCTATAACCTCAAAGAAAAAAAAACTGATTTCTGTGTAATGAGTGTGCCAGAAAATATATTCTCTTACTCGTACATTGTTCAAAAAATCAGCGTTTCCCAGGTCATTATTCCGGCATTGCCCCCTCTGCACTATTTCTAGTGCGTACGTCCTCTCTTGGTTGGTTTTACTTTCTTCAAAACCTAAAAATTTCAGTCGGCCAGAACGCAATCCGTTTACACAAAACGAGCTTTGACCAAGCGAAAAGTCGAGGCTGATGCGAATTACGACCCAACCTGCGGGATCGAGTCTCGTCAACGGTTGTGGCACGACTATTTCAGTGTCTGCACCCGAAATAGCTAGTGGTCGTAAAAAAAAGCATGGGATTCACTTATCAGCTACACCGAAAATGGCTTGAAGTGGTTCTAAAATGGCCATGTGTAGGCTAGAGGGCTTCGGAAAATTTGGAACACAGAGGTCACATGTTCAGTGATATCGTACCCACAAGTGTCGTATACCTATGCTTTCTAAGGCATACATCCAAATGCACGAACGTCGTCACTGACGTCAAACATGAAAATTTCTTTAGCAAAAAAAAAAGCTAGTTCCACGAAGAGCATGGAGTTGCGGGAAAAAAATTACTGCAGCTTGCACTAGAGGTGCAAAGCTGGAGAACCAGCAGAGCTGGGGCTGGACCTAGCTTCGCCCCACACACACTAAACTTTTTAACACCCTTAAAGGTGCTAAAAGGGTGCACTCAACATTTTGCACCCTGTTTGCACCTTTTAAGGACTAAAACATTGCTCCGGCACCCAATCATGAGGGTGCCACATATTAAGGGGTGTAAATCTTAACATTTTTACACCCTTTAAGGTGCAAGGAGGGTGTACTGAACATTTTGCACCCTTTTTGCACCTTTCAAGCACCCAAATATTGCTCGGGCACCCCACCTCGAGGGTGCCGAAATTCAGGGGTGTAATCAACAGTTTCATAGGGTGCTACGACCGTTACAGGGGTGCTAAAAAGTATTTCTTCTCGATTGGGGTGTTACCACGGCACCTTATCGTTAGGGTGCCTAAAAGAACGGTGTGTGATGCAAGCATGCAAAATTGCACAAAAACAGGCTGAATGTTTAAAGCGCACATTGCACTATTTCACCGCCCGTTGAGAGAATAAATATGAACTCTCCACATAGACCAGGGGAAAGGCTCTAAAATTGCTGTTCGTAAATTGAACAAAACGTGCTGAATGTTTAAATTCCACTCTGCACTAATCTACTGCTTCGAGTGTATCACAAGGTTCGTTTCGATGTCTGGGTGCACGGGAAGGAAAGGCTACAAAATGCCTCTTGTAGTCCTATAAATAAAACTTTTACGCGAGGCATCGGTGTCCTCAACGAAATCGAATTTACCTAAGAATTTGTTCCCGTATTATTATGCCCCGGGCAAAAATTCCAACAAGACTTTCTTGTTGGGCTCACAGCACGCCTGTGGGGCCAATACGAAGTTCTGTCGGCACTCTATCGTTCCAATAGCCTAGTCTTCCAACAGGGAGTTTAACCTTGATGGCGTTTGTGTGGCCAATAAGAAGCTCTGTCGGCACTCTATCGTCCCAACAGCGTAGTCTTCCAACAGGGAGTTTAACCGTGATGGCGTTTACCGGCTCGCCAACACGATAAGTCAACGCCAACAGACGCCTCGTTCGTAATCAGCGGCGCGAGCGCGCCATCAGACAGAACCGACAGACGCCCTGAAGGTGGTTTTTAGGGCCTAAACAGCAGCGTCTATGTCTGGCATAGACGCTAGACGTCAACGTTTGTGTTCTGAATTTTCCCTTCAGTAAGTAACAGTCAGACGGACGATAACATAACTATGTGAAGATATGCTTTGGCTCATACCACGGCAAGCGCAATCGTTTGTGGCTGCAGCCTCGGTTGCTCTTCGTCCACAACAAACTGAATCGGCTGTACAGCTTTCTTCGAGGGCGTGTATGCAGGGGTTCTATCTTCCTTTTTTGCGCAGGCCGACGGGGGCGGCCGTGTAAAATCATTTTCGCTCGTCGCTTCCGTAGGGTTGCCACCTTCCTGGTTTTGGACCGGCCCGACCGGTTTTTTAAACAGCGGGCCGGTTGCCGGTCCATATCTAAAACCAGTCGTCATCAGCCGGTTTTTTGGCTTTTGTGCCGTGATTATGCCCGTTTTGGCGTTTTATAAGCGTCAATTCAACAACTAAGACGATAAATACGTGTCGACAAGCATAGGCGTGCGCACAGGGGGGGCAGGTGGGCGGCCGCCCCCCCTAATCATCTGAAGGGGGCGCCAAATTTGCCCCATGCCTGCCTTGCCGATGTAACACATGAAAGTAAAATTTCTGCTCAGAAATATTTTGTGTGTGTTGCAATTCCATCACATTTAAATAAAAATTTTATAACCATCCCTCTTTGCACTGCGTTCGCACCGCAAGGCCTTCAGTGAGAAGAGGTCGGGAGTTGCTCTGGGGGGGGGGGGGGGGGGCGCAGCGGTAAGACTTTGCCCCCCCAAATTGAGAACTCTGCGCACGCCTATGTCGACAAGCTGCGCAAAGACACGCGAGCAGAGAAAATACGCGGGCGAGCGCGCTGCCTCAGATGGAGGGGGACCTAAGGGAAGAACAAAGTAACGAAATTCTACCGCCGCGGTCAGCAATTGCGGTTACTTTTCAGTGAAGCACATGCAGAGCGATTAACCAAGCTCTCAATCACTTTCAGTACAAACGTTATGTTGATTTCTCTCTAAGAAAACACTACAATAAATGGCACTGCATGTTAAAAAACATGGCGTCTTTTTTCAACACAATCCCCCCTCCCGCCCCCCCCCCCCCTTCCCCCCCGGAAGGCCCGTTTTTTTTTTCGGGGAAAGGTTGTAACCCTACGCTGCTGTTCTGCCTACCTGCTTGCTGTACCTATTACGTCGCCGCCACCGCAAATCCCCACTTGTTACAAACTCAGAGGTTTTCGCACTGTTAGCAGTCGTTTTACACGATGGGTTTGATGCGCCTGACATGCCAGGAGTGACATCGCTTGTAGTATTAGAGCGACGTTGCTTGTCTGCAAGACGGTGCCGGTCAAACAAGCGTTATCAACGCCATAATTCTAACGGCACATTCCATTTATTTCGTGGCTGCCTTGGCTTGCGCAGAAAAGGTCGGGTTGACTGCGATAGCTTTGCTTGAGTCAAATAATGGAGCTTTGGCTCAATCGCTTGCAGCGCTAGCAATGCGGCCTCGTCTGCAAGACCGGTGCGTGAGAAACAAGCGTTAGGACAGCCAGAATTTCAAAAATGCAGCATAAACTAGACCATCGTTAAAGGAGGCGATGACTAGACACAAGCAACAATATTCGTTGACAACTTACGTAAGTATAGAGTTGTTTTAGGCGCTTTCAACACGCCCGCCGACATAGCTGTTTGTTAACGCGTCCGTTTACTGTTTTGTAGGTCAATGGTTCGATTCCTCGTCGAACGTGTTTTTTTTTCTTTTTTCTTTTTTTTTTTTTACGTGAGGGTTTCATTAGCTCCTTTTTTAACGACCAGGGTAAGCACCTGTTCCTTGCTTTCTATCACGCCGATATTTACCGCCCTCTTCCTAAACCCAAAGTAGCTCGTTTTCTCGCACGTTCTCTCTTGAGAAGCCCGCCGTGAAAACAAAACCAAAACAAACGTCAAACCTCTTTACAATATCAGTATATATGTCAATTACTTTATGTGTATTCACTTTTTGTGTTTAAAAACCTTAAATTTAAGTTATAAACACATTTCAGACTTTGAAAGCAGAAAGATAATTACCAACATTACAGTAGTAACACAATTTTCGTCAAACATAGAGGTGCTGCATTTGAAGTCTGGCAACTATCTCTCACTTTTGTGTGTGTTTTTTCATGGCGTTTTGTGCCGAGTGGTTGGTGGCGTGATTTTTTAATCTGTTTTATCTATTTCAAGCTTAAATCATAGTTATAGAAGCTTTATGGGTGATGTCTACCCTTCTAACCTACGCGTGTGTTGAACATGGGGACCCCGGAAGAACGATCATCGCCGGATAAAATACTGCGCGTCAAAAGTGGATGACATTGCATCAGAACAAAGCGTGTTCGTGTGTCCGCGAGATGAAGACGACAGTGAAGGAGAATTTTACGTTGGAAACATCGTTTTTGCTCGGGTAAGTACGCATTTTTTATTATTCTGTATTTGGTTGAAATGAGTTCTGGTGTTTATGGGTCAGTAATTCGCTAGACCCCCATCTCGTTTGCTCTGAGAGCCTACGTGAGCTATAGTTGGTGACAGGGTAAGAATGCAGCTCCGCCCACAAGCGTTGTTTGGCCGCTAGCTGACTCTCCGCGGTTAGAAAAAATAGTTCTTTATATTGCAGCTGTTTATACCCATGATTACCAATATGAGCGGCTGACAGTATAACCATCTGATTTTAATGTCGTTTATATATGTTTCATTCCGAAGAATGAATGATTTTCACAGGAAAAAGAAAAAGTCGTCCTCATTGAAGACTGGCTCAGGAGAAAAAAAATTACTCACTAAAACAAAGGTTATTCTTGATAGAAACTATTTCCGGTGTATTTTATGCTTAAATCAAAGCTATCTGTGATTGTTTTACTGTTAGACAACAGAAATAAACATATAAACATCGCGCACATGATTTTTTGGGTCTGAATAGTTCGAATTTCGACCGCTGCACGTCGCTTAGCCGTCGTCTGCTTGGAGAAACATAATCAATGGTCGTCGTTATATTTTGTCGGGCTCGTCGCAGTTCGACTATTTCTTCACTTCGCGTGTGCAATCATTGTCAAGAAACGTAGTCGGTACAATATCTTCCACAGCCATCATCACCGCTAAATCAAGCGTCGTAAACGCAGGGCGGAAGAAAGGGGCGGTTCGTCGCCGCAATGGCTGGATGCAGTGCACGGACTGTGTAAGCCCAGGGTGAAAAGGAAACCAGCGGCGAAAATTCATCGGTGTCTTTCAGAAATCGGCCGCGATATCAACGGGCCACGCATTGTTCTATGCGACTGTTTCGAACGTAGTGACGCACTGCAAACACCTATCGCGGCGACGCACGCAACCGTGGAGGTCGCGATGCCGCATAAGGTGTCCTGCCTTGCGAAATCAGCTGTAGGTGCGAAGA
The DNA here is from genome assembly GCF_048455015.1 of Haemaphysalis longicornis. Classification (NCBI taxonomy): domain Eukaryota; kingdom Metazoa; phylum Arthropoda; class Arachnida; order Ixodida; family Ixodidae; genus Haemaphysalis; species Haemaphysalis longicornis. The sequence goes on along the minus strand of NW_027526385.1, from coordinate 151,558,386 downwards.
AACAAGCGTTATTTTATTCCGCTTAAACGAGACAACACCGTATGGCGCGAGCAGAGAACTGCGGGATGTGAAACGTTACAAGACTAAGCATTTCTACTTCACGAGACACGCGAGTGGCAAGACGCTCTACGTCAGTTGGTTAGACTGACAGTATACAGTGTCATGCTTTCAATCCAGGCGACCATTTCCGAGGTGTTTCCCGGCGATGTAATAAAAGATCTGCCGGCGTTTCTTTAGTGTCATATCACCACCCCGCAGTTTACAGTGGAATGATAACGCAGAGAACCCCAACTGACGGTGAAAATTGATAGAAAAACACCCTTAAGCACTAGCAGCCGCCTAAAAAAATTACTGTTGCGAGCTTTTATGGAAAAAAACGAATAGTGACCTACAAATGCATCCGTCCGAAGTTCGTTTCCAAGTTGCGCTACATTCAACTTTCATTGGCTTTACACTGATGTGCAGCAGCCTACCGTGAAGATATTTTTATTGTTGATGAGGCTTTTGAAATAGCATACATAAAGAAAATATTCGGTTCAACATGTAGTTGCTTTGCAGCCATTTCATGTCAAGCTTTTGTGGAAGCATTTTAATTTCTGATAATCTTCCCGAAGCCAATAATCTTCCCCTATGTACACCAAACAGTGATGTCGAACACTGACTGCCCCATACGAAACCTGAACGAACAGCTATACAAGTGCACTCAATTCTTTCTGCACCTATTTAGACAACCGCACTCAACAGGCCCAATGATATATGAGTATGAACGTGAGATCTAAGTGAATTATTTAAAAATGTGCCGACATCTCCATGTAAGCATTTCCATTTTATCCACTTCTGCAACCAAGCAGAGCACCAAACTGGAACAGGGAGAAGAAATATTTAATTCTCACTGCCCCTTGTCAACGTGTCATGGGCTACTGCACAAGTATTTTCTATTCTTACCACACTTTCCAGCCAGCAGCAGCAAAGTGGCACCCTGAAAGCCTGACATTGGATCCATTTTGATTTGCTGCACCAGTGTTTTCAATGCCTAATGCAGCTTTAAAGCCAAAAGCAACAGTGTGTACGTGAAAAGCAGAGACTTCACAGCGTGAAGGTGTGGCATGAATTCATTCTAACGTACTACATAAGCATCTTCAACTCTCACCACAACTTCATGGCCAGAAACTACAATGTGTGCGAGAGAAGCCGCGATTTCATAGCCTGAAAGTGTGGCACGAATTTATTCTAACGTACTATGCAAGTGTCTCCAACCCTCACCACAACTTCATGGCTAGAAGCTACAATGTGTGTGTAAAAAGCAGCGACATCACAGCTTGAAGGCCTGGCATAAACACGTTCCAACGTATTTTATTAGAGCTTTCACTTCTTACCATAGCTTTCTAGTCAGAAGGAACAGTTCAACCTTGCAAAGGAGTTACATAGCATCTTGAAGAAGTGACGTAAAATCGTTGCGACCTGCTGAGTAAGTTTTCCAATTTTTACTGCATCTGAACCAGCTGGAAGCAACAGTGCGCACAGAAAGCAGCGACATGACACTCTGGAGGCCTGAAGTTTAACCATTTTGATATGCCGCATCACTGCTTTCTATTATTCTTGCAGCTGTATAACCAGAATCAACAGTGCATGCTTGAAAAGTATGAACATAGCATTCTGAAGGGGTGACATACCTCATTTCTACCTGACACACAAGTATTAGCAATTATTGCTGCAGCTCTTCAACCTGAACCACCTTCAGTCACTGTTTGAAGGCTCTCCACAGTTGCTGGAACAATAAAAACATCTAAAAGTGGGAAGCGGTGTTGAATCTAAATTAAAGTATGCTCCATGATAAGACGCTCAAACATGTCCTCCACTCTGTATAATAACAGTCTATCATGACAGAGACACTGGAAATCTTGATGTCTGCCAATACACTGTAACCCCTTTGTTGAAACTTAAACTGCACAAGCACCAAAATGCGATCATTAAACTACAGCCATCACTATGAAACACAGCTGCAACAGACAAATTTTTATAACTCATAAAGCCCATCACACAAACTGCATGAAAATAAAGGGAAGACAAACTATTGGTAATTCCTACTAAACGCATTCAGCTATTTCAAAACAACTTTAACAGCTCACGACACTTAACGAGAAATTCCACACTGCACACGAAATACGCAGCCTCAGTACATGCATAGTCAGTTTCTCTGATGCCACTTAGTGTAGCGATGGAAGCATACGCACCATAAGCTTAGCAGGCATAATAAAAAGCAGCGCGCGTGTGTATTTTTGGCAATGTATAAAAAACTACGTGGTCATGTTGCGGGGCCACACATTTCCGGCTTCCTTCAACGACGTGGTTCAAATTTCAAAATCCAGCAATCATGCACTTTCGATGTTTATTTAGCCCTCTTATACGTTTCAAAAATGCTACTGATGATTACGACCAACCAATGAGTCAAGAAACGAAACGCAACCACATTTGATTACCTCAACAATACTCGCACTCGTTCATACTTTTGTATGTTCTATAACGTGCCCATTGGCACAAACAGAACGCCATAGGCACCCGTCTCTCGCAGGAAGGCAGGTTCATACCTATTTTCTGAAAGCTACCCAACCCAGTCTCGGATAATTGTGCACGAACGTTTACTTCTTCGCGAGTCCCTGCAATAATGGTTTAATCATACCTGTTTACGCCAGGGGGAAAAAAACGCCACACCGCTGCTCCGTTCGTACCCCGGCAGGCTAAAGCAATGCGCGAATCGGCAAGGAAAGATACCTCACATTGTAAGATTTGGCAATCATCTTAATAACGTGTTCGGCTGTACGAGCGGCCGTATCCGGCCAAAAAACACGCCGCACACATTTGCACGATCCGCGTCGGGCCGGACGGACACCACGTAGGCCTGCGCTCAACATCGGGCGCAGCCTACGCTCACAGCAACAAACGAAAACGCTTGCAACTTGTCACCGCTACTGCCGTAGACGAAAGCAAATCGCATTATTTCTTCACAAAGGTTGCGTTACACCGACACAATTTCCACAATCACACCAGCAACAGATGCAGCTTCGACGCTTTCCCGTTCTCAGATCGAGTTCGTTGACGACGTTCCGAGTACGTAAAGCAGCCCACCAGTGCCGCCACGATTTCCTCGCGTACGTACAAACCACGACGCGGCAAGACACACACGGGACAGGTGACGATAAGCGGCTTCCTGATGCACTAATCACATTCGTAACACAAATCGCCTACAGAGCTGTTGGTTCTCGGCAACCTCGTTGTCGCTCGACAGCACAGCAGCGGTGGGGAAGCGAGCGCGGCCATATTGGAAGTAGTTCTCCTTTCAAACGTACGTCGCAGGCGTCACACAAATGGCGAGATGCCATTGGTTGCGGATGAACACAAAATCCCTTTGATCTTGAAAAGCCGCTGCAGAGTTAAGCTGTCACCAACTATAGTATACTTGTTTGGCGCCCAGTCCACCGTTTCCGCAGAAGTCAGCATCAATTTACGCTGAAGCTAGACCTTGGCTACGATGCTCGCGCTATGGTACACGGCTGCTAATAATTTCACATCACGCAAGGCTCTTTAACACCGGGGCGTTTGTTTATGTGTCTCTCAAACAGTGCCTTTGCGGTTGCAGATCGCAGTCGCAATTTCGCGTGAGTGGCACAACGCTGTGATTAGTCCTCCCTCGTGAATACCCGCGGTATACCAAGAAATAACATGAACAGGAGGTTCCCTGGAAGTGCATGTGAAAACGCGTACACGTGATTCCATGGCTGGCGTCTCGTAGGTGTTGTGAAATCTCTCCCCCCCCCCCCCCCCCCCTTCACGAATTCCGTGCAGTGCGCTTCGCAGCTATTGCGCTCGCGAGACCGGTGACCGTACGCCTCGCGGTCTTCGGGCCGCGATATGTGTGCTGTTCTCGTGAAGCTCGACAACAGCGAAATTGCCGTACTCGCTCGCCAACGCGCCCCGACAGCGTACGCGTCGACCGGGTGCTGACGGAGTTGTGCTGGAAGAAAAGCAGGCAAGAGATGAGGGCGCACGAGGTGTAGTTCAACATGAGAATTTACAAAGTGCAAGGTGGAGAAAATAGTATGCAAGGGCCGGAAACGGTGAGAGAGTTCGGGCCGCGTGCCAGCGAGCGAGTGCGGTAATTTACGTTGCCGAGTTTCACGAGTCCGGCAAGAATATGACGACGCCCGTCTGAGAGTTCATAGAGGTATAGAATTCACATACGTGCAAATTGAAGGTGAAATGCGCGCATGTGGCCTCGCAGGGAGTTAGCATAGTCTCGGGGTAGTGGGGGAGATTTCACAACGCCTACGAGGCGCCTGCCGATTCTGTCAGAGTAGCTCTCGTGAAGTCTGGGGCTTGATATCAGAGGCATATGTATTGTTTAAATTAGTGCAGAAAATTGAGCCAATTCGCAAGTTCTCATTTTCGCAAAACCGCAGGCCATACAGAGACTAACAAAAAAGCTGTAGGCACTCACTCAACTCGATTTATATTGGAGAATTGAACGTGCAGATACAAGTCAGACATTGAAATGGAGGAGCCTCAACTATCACACACCAGTTCCGATTGAAAGCAAGGGATACAGATGAGCTGCTAGCATGCGTTCCATGCAAATTAGCTCAGTAGCTAGCTTTGCATATATCATGCATACCCCACTCACAGTACCTGCGGGTCTAATAAATACATTCTTACTGTGACCTAAATTTCACTTGGGGTGTTCCGGGAATGTTCTTATTAGTGCCTTGGAGGTTACTGTCTTTAAACGATTAAAAATCTACTTGATGTAAGCATTCGTGCTTTGTGTGTGCTCTTCTTGTATTTCAACAAGTGTCAGCACACTCACAGATTATGCACCTGCAGGTGCTGCTGCTGGCTGTCCTGGGTCAGCTGCCTTCCAGTCCAGTTTCAAAGGCTTTGCCAGGGCCTCCCTTGGCCAACCGACACTGCACCTGCTGTACCCAAGTACTGCCTGGCCTTTCGTTGGTGCTCCGTACGCTTTGCCGCCAGGAATGGTCATTCATCCATCATCTGGCCGCTTGGACCACCCGTTCAGAAGTCAGCACATTTGCTCGACACATCGGTCCAGGCACTGCTGCCATATCGGTGCACCCACCGATTATGTATTTTCAGGTTAGTTATTGCATGTTGTGGAACTTGCCATGATGTATACCTGTTAGCAGTGCTGTGGCCTCTGATTATTTGAAACATTTTCATGAAGCAGTGCTGTGCGTATGGAGCGTGTCATTGCTTAGCAGAGATATTGAAGAGAATCTGGGGCTGACGACTAAAGGGCAAGAAGAGAAATTGATCTGACTTTGAAGCAAGTATTCGTATGTAATCAAGCCAAGCAAACATTTAGGATCTTTCGATATGGTTTTAAACTTGCAATACAAACTGGTCTACTTCAGATCATACTGGTAATAATCATACTATACCGAAAAGTACATCCCGCAGTCTGTAGAATTCTGACAGCGCTTTTTTCGCAGTCTCTCATGACAGGCACTAATCTCAATGGTTGGAAGATAGTCGAGGTAGCACCAGTCTTTAAATCAGGAGACGGTACTTCACCATTAAATTTCCCTAACAAGCACCATATGCAAGGTCAGGAAACATTTCATCCACTCTCAGGTCGCTAATTATTTATAAAATCACAATATCACATTCGAGTATCACCACGGTTTTCACAAGGGTTACTTGAGAAACACAACTTTCAGGATTTGTTCACGATCTACATTGATCCATTGACACAGGCTTACAAACTGCGGTAGTTTTTCTCGATTTTTCTAAAGCATTCAATCGCATTGCACACCACAGACTACTTCTCAAACTTCACCCTAATGTCCTCACTTGAGCAAAAGATTTTCATTCTTCTCAAATGCAGTTTACTTCTAATAACTATATACTTCTTTTGCTCGTGCCACTTTGTTGTCCCCCCAGGCAGGTTGCTTGATCTATCTTCCATGTTGCATATCCTCCCATGTAAGTCTATTTGCAGATGATGTTGTAATTTATCACACAATTTCTTTCAACTACTACCGTCAATGCTTTCAGTCTGATCTTAGCACAATTAACTCCTGGTGCTGCAAATGGCTAATGTCGCTTATCTCTAAAACAAAGTGCATGACTTTAACGGTGGCAAGTCTCGGATTGTAAATACTTACTTCATTAACAACAGCCTGATTACCTCTTGAGACAAAGGTGTTTTGGTAGGCCGGTAGGGGAGGGGGGATTGCATGGTGGATTTCAAAAGGTACATCGATTGGGAAAATAAGACGTGTGATTAATATTTTCATTTGCACTCCAAAACTCGCTTTATTTCATATGTTTAACCCACTGCCGTGGCTAGGGTGGTGTGCTGTGGAGGCGAATGTCGGTTAGATACCGCTTGGTGTAGCCGCTTTTCAGATGGAGGCAACACGTAAAGACGCCCGTGTTTGGAGATTTCGATGCGCACAAAAATACCCAGATGGTCAAAATTAATGCGAAGCCTTCCCCTACAGTGCTCCCCATATCCCAAGTGTAGCTTTGGCGTGTTAAACCACCGTTTTTTTTTTCATGTTTTTGGTATAGTACCAGCTGCTGTAGCAGGTGCAACTTAAAGGTAAAATTAAACATAATGTTTCCAAGAGCTAAATATAAAGGCCATATTGAAGTGCGTTTATGGGTCTATCTCATAGCAGTAGTGAAAGGTTATATACTCTGGTGCAGGTTAAGAACGCCAATGGCTCATGTGGTGTAGTCCAGTGTTTGACGGAATGCCGCGTAGGCAGGTAGAAGCATTATTGCAGTGATGAAACGTAGGTCACTGACCAAGTCAAGAAAGCCATTTAACGGTTTGTTGCTTGTTCACGGTGAGCATGTGTCGTGGAAAACGAAGCTATATATTGGGCATTACGCGGCGCAATGAGTTTGCATAGATATGGTGCAGATTGCCATCCATTATGCTGATAATGTTGGGCGTCGTCTGAACAATGAGGGACTCGAGCAGTAATCGAGAAGATAGATTGCACTCAGTTGTCAGTAATTTTGTCTTGTTCCAGTCGACCACGTGTCCCGTCCTCTCACGGTGCTCTGCCAGTGGACTTGTTTTTGCATGGCCCTTGTTCACTTCGTTCCAGTGCTGCATTAATCTTCTGTGCAGATTGCCCGTTTCGCCAATGTACACTGATTTGCATTCAGCGCATGGAATCTAATAAACAATACCCGGAAGCTTGGAGCGTGAGAGGGGGTCTCTCACGCTGACAATGTCAGAACGCAGCTTGCTAGTGGGCACATGCACAATGTATGCACTGCGTGTCTTGAAAATGTGTGCGAGAGTTTCACCGATGTGTGGGACGTAGGTAATTGCTGCACGTTTTGATGCAGTCGTTGTCCTGAATATAATGCCTAAAGCATTATATTCAGAAAGAAGCGAAGAGGGCGTCTAGCAAGAATCCACATTGACATTAGCAGGCAGAAGCGTCCACAAGGCCTGTGTCAAAAGGTGCTGCAATTCTCGTCCTACACATCAATCAAACTTTCGCACGCATTTTCAAGAAACACATTGTGCACATCGTGCAGGTGCCCACTAGCAAGCTATGTTCTGACATTGTCAGCATGAAAGACCCCCTCTCACGCTTCAAGCTTCCAGGTGTTGTTTATGTTTTGAACAAAAAAAGTGCCATTTAAACGTGACACCTCCTTCCTTGCCGATTTCTGATGCCTGATTGTTCAGTTTGTGGGGATACGTTTAGCAGATTGCTCACATGTCTAACCTGTATTTGTGCTTGAGCAGTCAAACGCTGATGTTAGCAGTGAAGTAGGTGAAAATTTTACTTTGATTGTAGTTGTGTGCAGATTACCTACATTGTGTTAATTCGTAGAAAAGCAAAATTGAGGTAACCCTGCTAACTGTTCCGCATTGCAGCATTTTATTATGCGAACGTTAAGGAGTTCAGCTGCTTGTTAAAGGTGAAATAAACAGTGGTACAAAAAGAAGAGCATCTACTAAACAGAAATATCTTCACAATCGCAGGATGCCAATGGCCCGCCTACCAACTTGTGTCCTGCATCGTTTCTGCTGGCTGGAGCGGTTCATGGAGCATTTTCCAGCTTCTCAAAGTTTGTGGTCAAGCGCTCCTCCAAGTGAAAGATGCCGCAGAGGGATCTTTTGTTTTAATGCCACAATTTCACGTGCTCAGCAGCAAATATTTCACCTCTGATATTTCAGATCGTTGGCTGGTGAGCAATAAAACAAAACTGAAATTTTTTTAAAGTAAAATCAAATATTCGTTGTCACCAGTGCATGACCATAGTAAAAGCTATCTAGTCACCAAATTTAGAATTAGACACGAAATGCCAAGAAAAATAGAGAAATAAACTAGACAGCTGGCTACAATAAACCAATTCGTAAAATTCCTCAATGTCTATCAAGTGATGATTCAGGCGGGTTAGTTAAGATGTCAGTGGGTTTACACACCCAACTTGCAGGGAAGCACATGAGCTCCCAATATTAACATGTTTTTAGTGAAGACCGTCTTCCTTCATTAAGCTGCTTTGCACATTGATGCCAGTCTGATAAATGTCCTGAATTTTTGTTATGATCAATCTTTGTATGGGAACCATATATTTTTATATGATGTCGCTGTGTATTTCTGAAACTGTATCTAGTCACTAATTCCAATTTGTCGTGGTCAGGTTTTTTCAACTGATTCGTAGCTTTTTTAACAATTATGGTATATTTTGTGTGCCTAAAGGAATGCCTCATTGCATGTTTAGCCTATGTAGTGTTGAAAGCGGACATTTTGCTTCAAAGTGGAATGTCGGGCTAGCAACAAGGTACTTCGCGTGCTGCTCACTTTCATTCATGCCATTATTTTTTATATTATCATTTAAAATTAAAAGCCAACCAATTTGCTGTCGTTTTAATTTTGTCACCTACTTTATACTTTCTTTTTTTTTCAACTTTGTGTAAGGATTGACTATCCATATTTTTATGATACCAAGGCATTGGACTGGGCTAGCTGGTACATGTTTTAATGGATGAAAAACCATAGGAAAACCCAGGACACAGAAGAGAACGACGGGACAAACTTGTGCCGTCATTCTGTTTTAACTGTTTCCTGTGTTTACCACTGGTTTTTTATGCATTCAAACATTTTTTATGAGTTTGTTGAACAGTGATTAGTGTAGGTGTGTTCAAACAATTGTTGGCTGCGAAAGCTCCCTGTAGCATTTGTATAAGTGCTCTCTGCTTTTTTTTTTTTGAGCCAATACCCCACCACCAGTCTTCATGAGGTGGTCTTTTGTAGAAATAAGTTGAAATAAATATTTGTTTGCATTGCTTTACATGTTTTGAAAGAATTTCTTGTTCATTCTTGTTTCATTCAACCCCGTTTCAGAATCCTGCTTAAGGCATTTCCTCTGTTATTTTTTTTCAGAACCAGGAAGGGTGCTCATCCTCGGTTCTTGCTGAAGCAGCAGTATCCATACTTCACACGTGAGCTCTGAACACACAGTAATTATGGTATGAAACATTCTACCAGTATAAGCCTGCTTTGTAGACGTCATTGTAGATGTCAAAGCTCTTGACAGTGTAGTCCAATGTCTGGTGTAACGGGCAATGTCTACAACTTGTAAAAATTAATTTTGTGGCTATAATGTGTGTGATTATTTTAAAATGCACGTCAACTACTATTTAGAATCGCTGTCTAAATTGGCAGCCATTTTCCTGGTGGATACAGAAAGTGAAAAAGCGCATGTGTAGAGATTTCAGTGCACCTTAAATGTCCCAAATTTGCTAAAGCTAATCCAAAGCCCTCCTTGTGGTGCACTTCATATCCCATGTACAGTTTTGCGTAAAAACAGCTAAAAATTTATGATCAATTTAAACTTATTTTAATGTTTTTAAATGCAAATATTCTCAGTTTAAGCTGCCATATTTAGAGTAAAATATTTTGTAACAATTATATAGCTACCAAAGGTTTACAGAAAAGCTTTTTGCTTTTGGTTGTGCACCTTCTTATCAAAAGAAAAATGTTGTTAAGAAAGGCAGAAGAAACCCAACTATGGAAATTAGCAAACCCTAAAGCTGCGGATAGAATGAATGTTTTGTAGAGAATCTTTTGCTGATTTCAGTTCTAGTCAACTCTAAAAAAGTCTATCGACGTAGAATGCTTACCGTGAGGCACCTCGTAATACTAGCCAAAACTAATGGGCCCTGGCTGTTGGCTTTTCATTTGCAACAGTGACAAATGACCCCACATCCACCGGCAGGGACATAATGCAAGGCACCATGTACAAGCTAGCCTCATGATAAAATAATGTTTTCTGAACAATGGCATTACATTTCAACCATGGGCTTCACCAGGGAACTTGTATGCATTGTTCTGTGATGTTTGCAGTTCTTGTTATTGCTATGTGGGGTCATTTAGTCTAAAGGTATGTTTATAAAACTCCAAATACCACCAAACCTTGCAAGTGCTGTACCATATGAATATTTTTCCGTAAAGCAAAAAGAATAATGCAAACGAAAATAAATGGCTTGGGTACCCAACTTTTATAAGTAGATTATGAGCCGCAGTACGGAGGGAACTATATTATGAGCCGCATTATGGAGGAAACTATACATTTTGCATTTGGTCTTCCTTGATATTGAACCTTCCTGCTCAGCTCAAGAATAAGGCACTAAACATTGCAGGTAGCTACCTTGATTGGAAGTTTGATGCAATACTAAGAAGCCAAGGGTTTTAAGGTTCAAGGAAGTTTTGTGTGGTTGAAGTGTTGCACACCTAATTGCTTTCACTGCACAGCATGGTTAGGCTCTGCTGTGAATCTCGAAGGATGTGTACTGCAGTTCGGCAAAGTGAACATATAATTGGTTTTTTACGAAGTTTTGGGTAATCAACTACCTCTAAAGTTATAACTGTACTGAGATGTGGCTCCTGACTTTTTAAATTGATGTTTTAACAATCGGTGACACAAGTTCAAGGAAATTATCAGCTGATGTTGAGCTTCAATGGAATGTCTCACAGAACCGAGCTTGGAAAGCACGAATGTTTCATACCATAATCGTGTGCGATATTGTGCAATATGTGGTCTCACACCTGCTGCACCTGTGAACCGAGGATGACGCACCCGTTTTGTACCCCTTTAGGTGGGTGCTTTTGCAGAAGATGCTCCTACAGATTGGGGTGCTAAGTAGCACCCTAGGATACTTTTAGGCGGACAAGGGTGTTTATAAAGCACCTGTCTTCTGGGGTGCTTCACAGAGGGTGCTCCTGCGGCGACAAAATCCAAGCACCCTAAAGGGCGTAAAATATTCAGTTTTTAGGGTGCTCCTGCGGCGACAAGCTGAAGCACCCTTTTGGGCGTAAAAATTTTTAGTGTGCATGGACAGCGATTCCCAGGACACAGAGAGCAGCCGGAACTCAGCTGTGCTAAGCCTTTTTGGACGGACGGAAGTGAGGAGTCCGGGCGCTTCTTGCATGTGTTTACTTGTTCACCCTCAAACTCTGCGGGGAACGCCTCGCGTAGAACTTGCATTCCAGCCTTTCAGTTTTCGTAATCGCGAACGAAACTCAACGTTGACAAGTTAATGTAAAACCCCTGCCGATCACACAAGCGATAGCTGTGGCCATTCTCGGCGCTCAGGAATTCGTGCTGGAACCCGCCGTTCTCCCCACCCGTGGATTTGCTGGCTGGACCTTGGAAGTTCTCCATTACTCCCAGTCCGCAGTCGTTTTGCCGGAGATTCCACTCGTACTGCACATCACGAGAGGGTGTTCGGGGTTGGATCGTAGTTGTCTCGTATTTTCTCGAGCTGCGACACAACGGCGTTCGCGCTGTGGTTACTCTTCTTCGTCGGGAGTGAAATGCTTCTTAAGCCGACCCATGATTTTCGGCCGGCGCGCCAAGGCTTCACCGCGCTGAACACGACGACTACAAAGACGGGATGTCCTCACGTGGCGCATTCACACACTCAAGCGTGAACAACGCCAGGCCCTCCTCACGAGGCGCACGCTCACGTGCACTCGGAATTTTGTCTTGGCATTTTATTTCGAACGCCGACGGACCAGGCTCTGTCTCGTGAATTCGATGCCGCGAAAACTAGCGACGCGAGTAGCGATGGGCAGTGCAGAGGTGCTTTCGTGACATTGAAATATGCCGCAGATTTGGGACGTTTTGTGCATCTAAAGCGAGCGCGGTGAGAGCGTATCTGCGTTAGGCAGCATTTGCAGTGGGCCAGTAGGCTGCAGGTTTTTTCTAAACATAACTGGCGGGCGGAGGTGTTTGGTCAATGAGCAAAACTTAGTATAGCACAATTTCTCATCGTCAACGCGCCAAGAAAGAGCTATGCAAGTGACCACCTGCGACGATTTCACAAACGATACTTTTTTCTATAAGTGGGTACACGGGAAAATTTTGATAAGCCCGTCTGTCTGTCGCTCCAATTGGCCGAATAAAATTTGATGGCTTAACGGTGGAACGTATCAGTGGTGGGTTGCTCAGTGCCAAATGGGTGGGTGCCTAGTTACCGTCCAGTAATGACTCACGAGAGATCCGCTTGTGATAGCTGGTGATGGGTCATATGTTGCCTACATGCGGTGACCCCCTATTTGGCCAAATAAGTAACCACCAAAATTTCGCCCACTTTGACAAACGTGGTGTCTATGGGTGCCGCTGAGGCGACTGGAGACGAGGCTAACAAGCTTCCAGCGGTAAAACTTGATATTCTGCAAATAATTACGATCTGTCACCAAGCCGACGTGTTATGTTGCCGCAATCGACCCCGTTGGTGGCGCCCTTCGAGTTCAAGGTGGGTGCCCCAATATCTATATCCCCCTGGAGTGTGGTAAAAATTTATAAAAACGCGAACCCATACTGTTCTGTGGGCATGGTCTTACAGTGCAAGCGTACTTATTGTAAAAAATCGATGCCTTTCAAATACGTGCTTCAAAAAAAATTCTTTACTGGTATTGATTTGCGCTTCTACGCTTCTTTTTCTTTTCACACACACGGCGCTTGTGTTCAAATCAGGTGAATGGTCGTCGCAACAATAAAAGCCCCGTAGTGTTTATTGTCACAGCAACCGCGGGAATAACCGTCAGATTTTCACGGCAGTCGCCTCTGACTGGCCAAACGCGCCAGACAAATATTCCCTAAAAGTCATAGCACTTCACGGACGTTCCCAGGGGGGAGGGAGCGAGAGAGAACGCCCCCCTTAGAATATTTCCGCCATAGCTCCGCCCTTCCCCCTCCCCCCTCCCCCCCCCCCCCGCGCCACCTATCCCCTCTCCTCGCGCACATTCTCAATCACCACTAGAAAAGACATTGATTTCATAGCACTTTGTGGGTCAAAATTGGGATTTAAAACACGCAAGCTTTATTAAAGACGATAGTCTTTCTTGGGCTACTAAAACCCAGAAATTTTGGTCTGTCTGTATGTCTGTCTGTCCGTCTGTCTGTCTGTGACTCGATTCGGCCACCCGGCCAAAGTAAAACAATGCCTGCGCAATAAATAGTCTTATATAGTCACAACTAAATGTGCCCGTCTAATTCCGGTGTAATGTTCATACTTGTCAATATTGTTGAAGAACAACAAGAGATTACGCATATATAAGACAACAAATTAATACAAAAGTGATATTTGCAGCGTTCCTTTATGAAAAAAATCGTACATGTTTGATTTTGGCGAGATTAAATACTTCATCAACTGAAGAAAAAAATATCCCTCCGCCATCCCCTGCTGTCGCCCGCGCCATATAGCTTCAGGCGGCATTTGAAAAAATCAAGTGGCAACAGTTACGAAAGGTTCCACTAGATAGGTTCCACGTTCTGCTTGCAACGCACGTGGACTAGGGAAACGCGGTTCTATAAACGTTGAAGTAGGGCGCGTCCATTCACGCGTGTCTTCGCCGTACGGCAGCGTTGGCATCGAGACACCCGGTTTGGAGCAGTGGAACGCGGAAAATTTAAAATGATTTCAGCAAACTTTTGGTGTCTTTACCTTGGGAGGAGCGCTACACAAGAGCAACAACATGAGAGGTGAGCGGTAAAGTGAAGGGCGGCATTTACTTGGCAAAAGTCGGTAAAGACTATCGTCTTTTGACGACATTTGCAAAGGAGCAGATACGCGGCCATTTTTTTTCTCCGTTTACCCGCGAAAAAGTACCGGTGTGCTTTGGCATCGTGCTC